>NC_135806.1:134558203-134649184 GCF_964213995.1 Mustelus asterias
TTCCTAATTCAGGTGACTTGTATAGTGGCTGAATGAGGAGCACAAGGATCATTGCAAATTATTGGGACCTGTAACCCATCCACAAAAGCCAACCCAAGTGTTTGAGCAATAATCACAAAGAATTTGCTTGCGGTACTTAATAGAAATTTCATAATGATCTCATTCTGCTTTTACGTTGCCATTATGGAGCTTAACATTCCTATTTGAAACTTGTCTCAAGTGGTCAGGAACCAAAGTACATTTGTTTTGAAAGACATAGAAACTTGAACAATGATGTGATTATATATATTTGTTTCACTAGGAGTATTTGGCAAGACTCCGACAAATACGACTTCAGAATTTCAATGAAAGACAAGAAATTAAAGCAAAACTTAGAGGAGAAAAGGTATGCTCTTTGCCCCTACTTATTGGAAGTTTCTATTGCAGCCCATAATACCATCACAATATTCTTTTCTTTCCTGACAGTCATTTCAATTTTGGCAATTATAAATCTGGAAATTGGATTAATTGTTAAATGGGATGATAATTCTTGCAAATTAACAGCATGAGAAGCTATTCAAGTGATTTGTTGGAAAGGTCTGACCATATATATATACATATATATGTGGAAAAGATTGAAAGGGTGCAGAGGTGATTTACAAGGATGTTGCCTGGATTGAGTGGCATGCCTTATGAGGATAGGCTGAGGGAGCTCGGTCTTTTCTCCTTGGAGAGACGTAGGATGAGAGGAGACCTAATAGAGGTATATAAGATGTTGAGAGGCATAGATCGGGTGGACTCTCAGAGGCTTTTTCCCAGGGTGGAAATGGCTGCTACGAGAGGACACAGGTTTAAGGTGCTGGGGGGTAGGTACAGGGGAAATGTTAGGGGGAAAATTTTTCACACAGAGGGTGGTGGGCGAGTGGAATCGGCTGCCGTCAGTGGTGGTGGAGGCAAACTCAATAGGGTCTTTTAAGAGACTCCTGGATGAGTACATGGGACTTAATAGGATGGAGGGTTATAGGTAGGCCTAAAAGGTAGGGATATGTTCGGCACAACTTGTGGGGCCGAAGGGCCTGTTTTGTGCTGTAGTTTTTCTATGTTTCTATGTTCTCTGTTTCTATATCTATTAATTTTTTTTTGGGACGGGAGGTTGGGGACCTTTCCCTGAATCACCTGAAGATCGAAGGGGCTCCTTCTTTCCAATCCCTTACTGAATGTTGAATTGATTGTCAACCAGGTTGACTATATTTTCCTCCCACTACATTCTCTCCTGTACATTGGCCTCCGCTTAGTGAGGCAAAGGTTGATGACTTAGCATGTGAGAATGAAATTTATCCTCGACTACCACGGTGCATTATTTAGCTGGTTCAGCACAAAGTCTATTCGTCTCCTGATTCTAATCAAACCACATATCCCTTTTCTGTCAGTGGGTTCCTTGTGGCTGTGGTCACACTTTGTGCCAGTCACTTTTAATGTTGTATACCATTTAAGAGCTACTTTTTGGAATAACAGTAAATCACTGGAACCCTTCCACAATGTCACAGGGTTGTGTCCACAACCATATCTAGAAATATTGAAGTGATGGTAGCCTGTCCTCTTCTACTTCTGCACTTTTAATTACTGCAGCAGCATTTTGAAAATAACACATTTCAATCATTTAGTTCCATAAGCCAAATAAGTTTTCATTATTAAACAACTTCTTTACCAAAAAGTCAAGCATCTACTTCTCCATCCGCACTGACCAAAGCCACTGAACACAGATCATCCTTAAGTAGCTTAAGAAAAATGGTTGTATAACTAATGTTTGGACTGTCGCCATTGGTGTCCATGCCTTCAGCGATGGCCCTCAGCTCTGGAATTCCCTCCCTACATGTCTGCAGCTCTGTCTTTCTCCCCTCTTTGAAGATGCTCTTCAAAACCCTTCACTTTGGCCAAGCTTTTGATCAGTTGCCCTAATCCGTCCTCACGCAACTCAGTGCTGGATTATATGTGATAATACTTCAGTGATATGGGTTTGGGATATTTTACAGCATTGAAGATGCTATGTTGTCGTTTGCCATTAAGCCAAAAGGCGCGTGTGTCGGAAAAAGTATTTATGCTTGTAGACCATGTCCATGACTTGCAGTATTAATAGGATATTAATATAATGTAATTACGATCAGTTAATATTTTAGAGTCTGACACAATAGTATAGTCATTTATCCATATCGTTCTGTAGTGTGACAGTGATGGCTCAGATGGACAGGAATCCAGTGATGAGACTGAACTAAAGCGCAAGAAAATTGAGGCACTTAAGGTAAGATTTGACAGCTTCTTTTGAACCAGTGTCTATAAAGCATGAACCTCCGTTTTTATTGGTTGTCAAAAATGTGGCTGACCCACAGTTTGCCCCACATTACACAAGTACTTCCAAAACCAACATGCCTCATGTAATGAAGTTCAGTTTTCATTTCATTTTAATATTAACTGCGATGCTATTTTCACATTCTCTCTGTGCCATTTATAGTTTACTCTTTACTTCCCCCCTCCACTTATTGGGCGGAATTCTTCCATTTTGAGACAAATTGTCAGCCCGAGGATGGAAATGTGGAGTGTTTCCCGCTGCGGAGGCTGATGGGAAAACATGCCAAATCTTCCGGCCTCGACCTCGTGAATTGTGCTCCTGGGTGTTTTTCGTCATGTTCCGTGACAGGGCAGGCCTGGATGATGTGTCATCCAATGTTGTCCAGGTGCCATATTGAAAAGGCGTCCAGAGTCACTGACCCACTGTTGAAGAAACAAGGTGGACCACCTGAAAATGGAGATAGTTCTCTCAGAGCACTGAGACTGGAAGATGGACCTCCTGAGAACCAAGATGCATCTCCAGGAATATTCTGAGGCCAGAAGATGGACCACCTCCAGGACACCTAATCATAGAATCCTGCAGTGCAGAAGGAGGCCATTTGGCTCATTGAGTCTGCACAATCCCACCCCCCAGGCCCTATCCCCATAACCCCATGCGTTTATCCTAGCTAGTTTAGGGACTTGATGGTTTGAGTTATAAGGAGAGGCTGGATAGACTGGGACATGTTTCTCTGGAACATAAAAGGCTGAGGGGTGATCGTCTAGAGATCCATAAAATAATGAGGGGCGTAGTTCAGCTAGTCAATATCTTTTCCCAAAGGTAGGGGAGTCTAAAACTAGAGGGCATAGGTTTAAGGTGAGAGGGGAGAGATACAAAAGGGTCCAGAGGGGCAATTTTTTCATACACAGGGTGGTGAGTGTCTGGAACAAGCTGCCAGAGGTAGTAGTAGAGGCGGGTACAATTTTATCTTTTAAAAAGCATTTAGATAGTTACATGGGTACGATGGGTATAGAGGGATATGGGCCAAATGCAGGCAATTGGGACCAGCTTAGGGGTTTAAAAACAAAGGGCGACATGGACACGTTGGGCCGAAGGGCCTGTTTCCATGCTGTAAACCTCTGACTCTAGTCCCCCGACACTAAGGAACAACTTAGCACAGTCAATCAACCTAACCAGATCTTTGGAGTGTGGGAGGAAACCGGGGCACCCGGATGAAACCTGGGCATGGGGAGAATGTGCAAACTCCACACAGACAGTAACCCAAGCCGAGAATCGAACCTGGTTCCCTGGTACTGTGAGGCAACAGTGCTAACCACTGTGCCACCGTGCCGCCCTGGAAGGTGGATCTGCAGGTGAACCTGAAAGGTTCATCTGCAGATGCACCCCTGAATCAATGCTGGGACTTCGAAGGACTTAGAGTGGCATGGTAGCTAAATGGCTAGCACTGCTGCCTCACAGTGCCAGGGACCCGTGTTCAATTCCAGCCATGGGTGACTATCCAGAGTTTGCATGTTCTCCCAGTGTTTACATGGGTTTCCTCTGAGTGCTGCGGTTTCCTTCCACAGTCCAAGGATGTGCAGATTAGATAGATTTGTCATGCTAAATTGACCCTTAGTGTCCCAAGGATAGGATGGAGCTAGGCCTGGGTAAAATGCTCCGTTGGAGAGCCGGTACACACTGGGCCAAATGGCAGCTTTCTGCACTGTAGGGGTTCTATCCATTTAGGAACATATTTGCAAGTTCCCCTCCAAACCACACACCATCGTGACTTGGAACTATATTGCTGTTCCTTCACTGTTGTTGGGTGAAAACCCTAGAGCTCTCTCCCCAACAGCACTGTGGTATGCCTACATCGCATGGACTACAATGTTCAAGAAGACAGCACACCACCACCTTCTCAAAATTCGTTGGATTCTGGGGTAGTGCCGGCGGATTGGAAAATGGCTAATGTTACGCCGCTGTTTAAAAAAGGAAATAGACAAAAGGCGGGTAACTACAGGCTGGTTAGCTTAACATCTGTAGTTGGGAAAATGCTGGAATCCATCATTAAAGAAGAAATAGGCCATCTGGATAAGAATGGTTCAATTAAGCAGACGCAGCATGGATTCATGAGGGGAAAGTCGTGCTTGACGAAGATGTGACTAGTGCGGTTGACGGAGGGGAATGCGGTGTTTTGGATTTCCAAAAGACCTTTGATAAGGTGCCTCACAAAAGGTTGCTGAAGAAGATTGGGTCACACGGAGTTGGGGGTAGGGTGTTAGCGTGGATTGGGGATTGCCTATCCGACAGGAAGCAGAGAGTTGGAATAAATGGGTGCTTTTCTGGTTGGCAGATGGTAACTAGTGGCGTGCTGCAGGGATCGGTACTGGGGCCTCAACTATTTATCATTTATATAGATGATCTGGAGGAGGGGACTGAGTGTAGGGTAACAAAGTTTGCAGACGACACAAAGATAAGTGGAAAAGTGAATCGTGTGGAGGGTGTAGAAGGTCTGCAGAGATTTGGACAGGCTGAGTGAGTGGGCGAGGATCTGGCAGATGGAGTATAACGTTAACAAATGCGAGGTTATTCACTTTGGAGGAAATAATAGCAAATTGGATTATTATCTAAATGGAAAGAAATTACAACATGCTGCTGTGCAGAGGAACCTGGGGGTCCTTGTGCATGAGACGCAAAAACCCAGTCTGCAGGTGCAACAGGTGATCAAGAAGGCAAATGGGATGTTGGCGTATATTGCAAGGGGGATAGAATATAAAAGCAGAGATGTCTTGCTGCATCTGTACAGGGCATTGGTGAGGCCGCAGCTGGAATACTGTGCAGTATTGGTCCCCTTATTTGCGGAAGGATATATTGGCCTTGGAGGGAGTGCAGAGAAGGTTCACCAGGTTGATACCGGAGATGAGGGGTGTTGATTATGAGGAGAGACTGAGCAGAGTGGGTTTGTACTCGTTGGAATTTAGAAGGCTGAGGGGGGATCTTATAGAGACCTATAAGATAATGAAGAGGCTAGATAGGGTAGAGATGGAGAGATTCTTTCCACGTAGAAAGGAAGCTAGAACTAGAGGGCACAGCCTCAAAATAAAGGGGGGTCAGTTTAGGACAGAGTTGAGGAGGAACTTCTTCTCTCAGAGGGTGGTAAATCTCTGGAATTCTCTGCCCACTGAAGTGGTGGAGGCTACCTTGTTGAATATGTTTAAATCACGGATAGATGGATTCCTGATCGGTAAGGGAATTAGGGGTTATAGGGATCAGGCGGGTAAGGGTCTTGCAGAGGCTTCTGTATTACTTTCAGTTTTGTATTCTGTGCAGAGCAAAGGAATAGCCCTTCAATAAAACCCGTTGTGTGTTGTTTGAATCTATGTGTGCAAACCAAGTCTTTTTTTCTCTGTTAAAACCCACAACCCCTAACAGAGGACATTACAAGGGCAATTAGCGATGGTAAATAAATGCTGGCCTCATGACTGATACCCACATCTCATGAAAGAATATTAAAATAATTTAATGGATGATGAGAATTGAGTCAAGGTAAAATGGAACCAAACATTGACAGGAAAAATTAATGGCACAATGAATGATCTCTGAGGAAGAGATGTTTCAAGTACAGGCAAGATATATTCCAATAAGGGAAAAAGTTAAGGGAACCAACGTTAGACCTCCTTCGCTGTCCTGGACCAACTGTCCTGGATTTTTGGCTCAACAGAAGGAATCCAAGTGAAGCTCAGAATCAAGCCAAATATCCAACCAAAAAGCTTCAAAGTAAGAGCGGTTGCTGTATGTGATTCATCTGAAGGTTGAGTTGGAATTAGAGCGATTTATCCACTGGTGTTTAGGAGCTGACTGGGCTACACCAGTAGTGCCTGTCATGAAGCAGGATGGTACGGTCTGCACTTGTGGAGATTTTAAGATGACCAAACCGGCAAAGTTCTGGGAGAGACCGAACTCCCGTGAATTTGGGGAGATGAATGAAAGTGCAGAGGCTCCTCTTTTCTCTCTCACCTACCTCACCCTCCACATAGACCTGCTCCTGCGAGATCCAGAGCGCACTAATCAAAAGGTATGAGGATTTGGAATTTAGCCATCTCACCGCCAGACTTGGATCTTTTGTGAGCCAACGTCTATTGCAGGGAGACACATTGGGAGGCTGTAAACTGGCTGCTTGCCGGGTCACATGGCAATGATGCCAGGCATGTGTGGGCACTGCACATGAGCAGAGTTTAAAAAGACAGGGTATTGAGTTTAAAAATTGGCAAGTCATGTTGCAGCTTTATAGAACCTTAGTTAGGCCGCACCTGGAATATAGTGTTCAATTCTGGTTGCCACACTACCAGAAGGATGTGGAGGCTTTGGAGAGGATACAGAAAAGATTTACCAGGATGTTGCCTGGTATGGAGGGCATTAGCTAGGAGGAGAGGTTGGAGAAACTTGGTTTGTTCTCGCTGGAGCGACGGAGGTTGAGGGGAGACCTGATAGAAGTCGACAAGATTATGAGAGGCATGGACAGAGTGGATAGTCAGAAGCTTTTTCCCAGGGTAGAAGAGTCAATTGCTAGGGGCATAGGTTTAAGGTGCGAGGGGCACTATTTGAAGGAGATGTACGAGGCAGATTTTTTACACAGAGAGTAGTGGGTGCCTGGAACTGGTTGCCGGGGGAGGTCATGGAAGCGGATACGGTAGTGACTTTTAAGGGGCATCTTGACAAGTACATGAATAGGATGGGAATAGAGGGATATGGTCGCTGGAAGGGTAGGGGGTTTTAGTTAAGTCGGGCAGCATGGTCGGTGCAGGCTTGGAAGGCCGAAGGGCCTGTTCCTGTGCTGTAATTTTCTTTGTTCAGGGATGGACTGATGAGGAGAGGAGACTCAGTAGATGAGGAAGCATGTGGGAGTTCGAGCGGTGGGTCCCAGTGACATAGTGAGGGGTATCTGAGAGGCAGAGTGGTGAGATAAGAACATAAAAAATAAGAGCAGGGGTAGGCCATCTAGCCCCTCGAGCCTGCCCCGCCATTCAATAAGATCATGGCTGATCTGAAGTGGATCAGTTCCACTTACCCGCCTGATCCCTATAACCCCTAATTCCCTTACCGATCAGGAATCCATCTATCCGTGATTTAAACATATTCAACGAGGTAGCCTCCACCACTTCAGTGGGCAGAGAATTCCAGAGATTCACCACCCTCAGAGAAGAAGTTCCTCCTCAACTCTGTCCTAAACTGACCCCCCTCTATTTTGAGGCTGTGCCCTCGAGTTCTAGTTTCCTTTCTAAGTGGAAAGAATCTCTCCACCTCTACCCTATCCAGCCCCTTCATTATCTTATAGGTCTCTATAAGATCCCCCCTCAGCCTTCTAAATTCCAACGAGTACAAACCCAATCTGCTCAGTCTCTCCTCATAATCAACACCCCCTCATCTCTGGTATCAACGTAGTATCAACCTGGAGATAAGACAAGAAGCACTTACCCTGGCAGCACGGAGGAGATCATTCCTTTTTTGTTCTTTGCTAGACTATGAGCAAGTGTTGGGAGTAGTTTAAATGAGATTTCCCCTTGATTGGCCTGCTCAGATAACACCTGAGGTGGGCGAGTCAAATGTCTAAAGATTCCGGTCTTGATCACGTGGTAGGGCCACCGGGATTTACTTTGGTTTTTGTGCCAAAAAATGACACTTAGCCAAATTTTGGGAAAATTCTGGCACTTGTCTCTGCACATGCATCGGGCTCGACACATTCTTCCTTTGTTTCTCTGCATGCACTGGGCCCCGAGTTTTTCTGCCCTCCACAATATTACTAGCTTGCCATGCCAAAGTGTCCCTTAAACTTTTCACCAAGAGTCAGTCACCCGATTGAGGCATGCCTGGTGAATTCTTCAAGTGAGAACGAAGCCAAATACAATGGGTGGAATTTCTGCAGAGGTGCAATACAATAAAACTACTGTTTCCTCTTCAGAGACTCTTCAATGGCGGTTCGAAATATCCATTTAAGTAATTGGAAAAAGATCCCATGCCAGTTTTCAGGAGAGCAGGAAAATTCACCGGTCTCCTGGCCAGCATTACTCCAACCAATATTAACCCAAATAATTTGATTCAGTCATTTCGACATGGACTTGACATTGAGTTCAACAACTTAAAGTTGCCTCCACCTTGTTTTTATGTGATGTGGAGATGCTGGCGTTGGACTGGGGTGGGGACAGTAGGAAGTCTCACAACACCAGGTTGAAGTCCAACAGGTTTATTTGGAATCACGAGCTTTCGGAGCTCATCAGGTGAGTGAAGCGGCAGGTCTTGGAGATCCTCTCCACTTTGAGCCAGTGGTTTGACTCGCCTGATGGAGGAGCAGCGCTCCGAAAGCTTGTGATTCCAAATAAACCTGTTGGGCTTTAACCTGGTGTTGTGGGACGACTTGTTTTTATGTGTTTTTGTTTAGTTTTGTCTTTACTTGTTTCTTTCCTTATCTCTTCAGATGTATTTTTGTAGTCATTCATGCCTCATTTGGGAACAACCGTTGTTTACTATATCCATTATAGCTCTTTTTGGCTTTGCATCATGAAGTCTTTTGTTGTTTAAGCTCCCTGACCTGCACTCTTATCATAGATCTTCTCCTTTGTTCCTCCTGCTCCCTCCTCCTTCCATTAGCTTAAAAACTCTTGCATTTCTATCTAAAGTTCTGATGATATTATCTATGATTTCTATGAAAGATCATCAACCTGAATCTTTAAACCTTTTCCCTTCTCTGCAGATGCTGCCTGATCTGTTGGGCTTTTCCAGTTTTTTTTGTTCCTATCCAGTCATTTATTCATCTGCAGTTTGTGGTTTTCTCCCACCGACAATCCCTTCACCAGATACTGTTGGAGAGTGGGCAGGCAGCGTATTCCCAGGTCTTTGTAAATGTAGCCCCCTCACCAACCATTTAAATTGTGTGCAAGAATTCCTTGCCTATCCTCATTAACTCCCTGTGGGAGGGTAACCTGACAGATCAGCTAAGATTGAGAAATTGTTTCCTTTTATTGTTTGCAAATTCAGTGAAAGCTAAAACCACTTTGTGGAAGTGAGTTTCCTTCATCGCTCAAAGGTGATTAAGTACCTTTTACTCAACTTGGAGATTTTCCAGAGCCACCTCGGCTCACGCTCTGGCATTCTATGCTTAATCCCTTCTCCGTGGTCCATTGTAAGGGATAATAAGCCCAGCATTTGGGGTTGTCCGTGTATTGTTAACAAAATAATAAGCTGAAGCAACTTTTAAAATGTCTTGAATCTGAAGTAAAACCTATTTAAAAATCCTCATCTTCACAGAAATATAACTCCTTTACATAGAAACATATATAGAAAACAGAAGCAGGAATAGGCCATTTGGCCCTTTGAGCCTCCTCTGCTATTGATACCTATTCTGCACATTATCAATCCATAACTTCACTCCATCTAACAGTTGTCATGGACGTGCGCAAAAACTCCTGCAGGAAACTTGTACTCTGTGTATGTGCAGAAACATGATTTTTGGGACCAGAAAAAGGTGGGCTAGTCTTAAAAGCCAGATCAACTTATTCACCACGTTCTCCAGTATTTTAATTTTCAGATTCAAGCAATCTCCTTTTTTCTATTTAGAAAATCCCTTCTAATCTTTAATACCCCAATTAGGTCCCCCTTCACTTTGAAGAGTCTAATGCCAGCTTCTCTAAATCTTTTCACATGAGAATTATACCAGTACACAAAGTGGGGCTGAAAAAGTGATTTTTCAGTGTTTATGGCAACTTGTATTTATTTAGAGCCTTAAACGTTATACAATGTCCCAAAGCATAATTGGACATAAAGTCATCCAAGACAATAATAGAGGAGATGAGCAAATGCTTGGTCATAGAAGAAAGGAATGTTTTAAATGAGGGAAGAAATGGCAAAAGGTATGGGGGGGAGAATTTAAGAGCTTAGGGCCTAGGCAGTTCAAGGTACAACCAACAATGGTGGCAGTGTATGTTGTATATTGAGGGTGGGACTGAAGGAGACTGCAAAGATGAGGAAGGACAAGGCTAGGGAAGGATTTGGGAACAAGGATAAGAATTTTAAAATCAAGGCATTGCTTAACTGGGAGCCAATGTGGGTCACTGAGCACAAGGGTGAAAAGGACTTGATGCAAACTCAGGCGCAAAGTTTTAGATGACCTCAAGTTTATGGAGGATAGACTATGGGAAGCCAGCCGGGACTATGTTAACATAGCAAAGTTTAAAGGTAAGGAAAACATGGATAAGTATTTCAGCAGTAGATGAGCTGAGGCACAGGTGGAGACGGGCAATGTTATGGAATTACGTACAGCGCGAGTATGTGGTCGATCACTCATCTTGGCAATCAAATATGACACCAGAGTTGCGAACAGTCTGCTTTAGCCACAAGCAGTTGCCAGGGAAGGGGATGGATTTGGTGTAGAGCAGGGTTGTCCAGCATACAGACCACAATCCAGCCTGCCATATCTCTCAAAATAAAGGTAAGTGGAAGTGCCAGATTCACAAGGAGCAGCTCCAGGTCATTTCACTCGTGCATTTGGTACTGATTGGAGGAACAGCAAGTAGTGTGAAGGTGTGTGGCCATGGTGCATTCTCCGTCCACCTTTGGCAGTCTTTGCACCCTTGCCCCCTCGCTCTTGCCCGCATGCTGTCACTCACCCTCCTATACAGCCCCCTGATGGAGCACAGAGGTCAGAATGATAAAGAGGGCTGAAGAGGCCAGGTGAAAGTGCAGCCACAGCAACATGGCCCTCCCGCCTGGGCCAGCTGGTCTTAGTCTTACTTGGCACCTTCACAGCCAATCCTGAATTCTGCCTTGGCGGTAAAATGTCTAAACCTTGCAAGCCCAAGTCATGCAGGAAGGAGTCTGGGTGAGTAATGGGGTGTGAGTCTAGGCAAGGGAGGAGGTGAGAGTCTGTATGTGTGCGCAAGCGAGTATGTCTGCAGGTCTCTGTGAGCATTGGTGTGTATGAGCACACGGTGTGCAGGTGGTACCAGAAGTAACTGAGTGGGAAGGGAAACTATTGCAGGATTGAAAGCGATATTTTTCTGGCTACGATGAGATAAGAAGGGAACCAAGTGAGTGTCGTCCCATCCAGGTGGATAATGGTGGTAACATGTTGGAGGAGGATGATATGATGACTCGAATTCTCCTGTTTCATACACTCTGCCAACGAAAATGGAGAATTTGGCATCCAACCAAATCTCCATTCATTGCAGCAGGACGGGAGAATCCTAGCCATAGGCGAGGTCAGAGAATTCGGCCAATACACTTTTTTTTGCATTAATTACTTCTACTGGTTAACACTGCTGCCCCACAGCGCCAGGCACCTGGGTTCGATTCCCAGCTTGGGTCACTCTGAGCGGAGTTTGCATGTTCTCCCCATGCCTGTGGCGGGGGTTTCCTCCGGGTGCTCCGATTTCCTCCCACAGTCAAAAAGACATGCTGGTTAGGTGCATTGGCCATGCTAAATTCTCCCTCAGTGTACCCAAACAGGCACTGGAGTGTGGTGACTAGGGGGATTTTCACAGTAACTTCATTGCGGTGTTAATGTAAGCCTATTTGTGACTAATAAATAATAAATAAATAAACATTGCTGCTCCCCTGCGTCTAAAGACTAGAATAACCTTATTCACAATACTAAAAGGTAAGAACAGGGTGGAGAAGCTGGAAATTCCAGACCGTGTGGCTGATGACATTGTCTTTGGCGTTGAGGTGAAGAAAGTTTGTGTGTGCAATGGGACAGAGTTTGGGGGGGGAAGTTGTAGAAATGGAAAAAGCAACAGAGTTAAGGAAGGGTGAATCCAATAGCCTCAAGGGACTTAAACATGAGCATGAGAATTTTAAATTGAAATGATTGGGGTAATGTATTGAATGATGAGCATTAATTCTGCTGCATGGACACCATGGAGTAACACATGGCAGTGTGCTGGCAATTGAGATGTCTGCCACTTTGGCCCCTGTCAACCAGAAAGGGCTGAAAAATGCAGAGAACCTTGGAGTTTATTGTAAATAAGGTGCTCCAGTAATTAATTTCATTGTAGGGTGATGTGTGCCTTATTTCCACTGGTGATTGATTTCTGAAATGCCTTTATCTCCAAGGCTGCTTCATTCTACATGGCTGTTCAAAACAACTCATTAAGAAATCCTGGAACCTTGAGCATGCTAAAAGCTATCAGATGAAATCTATTCAAAATTGAAATCATGGAATGGTACAGCATAGAAGGACCTTCAACCCCTCATGCCTCTGCTGGCTCTCTGAGGGAGCAATTCACCATAGAACCATAGAAAATTACAGCTCAGAAACAGGCCTTTTGGCCCTTCTTGTCTGTGCCGAACCATTTTATGCCTAGTCCCACTGACCTGCACTTGGACCATATCCCTCCACACCCCTCTCATCCATGAACCCGTCCAAGTTTTTATTAAATGTTAAAAGTGACCCCGCATTTACCACTTTATCCGGCAGCTCATTCCACACTCCCACCACTCTCTGCGTGAAGAAGCCCCCCCTAATATTCCCTTTAAACTTTTCTCCTTTCACCCTTAACCCATGCCCTCTGGTTTTTTTCTCCCCTAGCCTCAGCGGAAAAAGCCTGCTTGCATTCACTCTATCTATACCCATCAAAATCTTATACACCTCTATCAAATCTCCCCTCAATCTTCTACGCTCCAGGGAATAAAGTCCCAACCTATTCAATCTCTCTCTGTAACTCAGCTTCTCAAGTCCTGGCAACATCCTTGTGAACCTTCTCTGCACTCTTTCAATCTTATTTACATCCTTCCTGTAACTAGGTGACCAAAACTGTACACAATACTCCAAATTCGGCCTCACCAATGCCTTATATAACCTTACCATAACACTCCAACTTTTATACTCGATACTCCGATTTATAAAGGCCAATGTACCAAAGGCACTCTTTACGACCCTATCCACCTGTGACGTCACTTTTAGGGAATTCTGTACCTGTATTCCCAGATCCCTCTGTTCAACTGCACTCTTCAGAGTCCTACCATTTACCGAGTACGTTCTTCTTTGGTTTGTCCTTCCAAAGTGCAATATCTCACACTTGTCTGCGTTAAATTCCATTTGCCATTTTTCAGCCCATTTTTCTAGTTGGTCCAAATCCCTCTGCAAGCTTTGAAAACCTTCCTCACTGTCCACTACACCTCCAATCTTTGTATCATCAGCAAACTTGCTGATCCAATTGACCACATTATCATCCAGATCATTGATATAGATGACAAACAACAATGGACCCAACACCGATCCCTGCGGCACACCACTAGTCACAGGCCTCCACTCAGAGAAGCAATCCTCCACAACCACTCTCTGGCTTCTTCCATTGAGCCAGTGTCTTATCCAATTTACTACCTCCCCATGTATACCTAGCGACTGAACCTTCCTAACTAACCTCCCATGAGGGACCTTGTCAAAGGCCTTGCTGAAATCCAGGTAGACAACATCCACCGCCTTCCCTTCATCCACTTTCCTGGTAACCTCCTCGAAAAACTCCAATAGATTGGTCAAACATGACCTACCACGCACAAAGCCATGTTGACTCTCCCTAATAAGTCCCTGTCTATCCAAATATTTGTAGATCCTATCCCTTATCACACCTTCCAATAACTTGCCCACCACCGACGTCAAACTTACTGGCCGATAATTTCCCGGATTTCTTTTGGAACCTTTTTTAAACAACGGAACAACATGAGCCACCCTCCAATCATCCGGCACCTCCCCCGTGAATATTGACATTTTAAATATGTCTGCCAGGGCCCCTGCAAGTTCAACACTAGCTTCCCTCAAGGTCCGTGGGAATACCCTGTCAGGTCCTGGGGATTTATCCACTCTGATTTGCCTCAAGACAGCGAGCACCTCCTCCCCTTTAATCTGTAAAGATTCCATGGCCTCCCTACCAGTTTGCCCTATTTCCGTAGACTCCATGCCCGTTTCCTCAGTAAATACGGATGCTAAAAAACCATTTAGTATCTCCCCCATCTCTTTTGGTTCCATACACAGTCTACCACTCTGGTCTTCAAGAGGACCAATTTTATCCCTCACTATCCTTTTGCTCCTAACATACCTATAGAAGCTCTTTGGATTTTCCTTCACTCTGTCTGCCAAAGCAACCTCATGTCTTCTTTTAGCCCTCCTGATTTCCCTCTTAAGTAGCTTCTTGCACTTTTTATACTCCTCGAGCATCTGATGTGTTCCTTGCTGCCTGTACATTTCATACAACTCTCTCTTCCTCTTAATCAGTGTTACAATCTCCCTCGAGAACCAAGGTTCCTTATTCCTATTTACTTTGCCTTTAATCCTGACAAGAACATACAAACTCTGCACTCTCAAAATTTCTCCTTTGAAGGCCTCCCATTTTCCATTTACATCCTTACCAGAGAACAGCCTGTGCCAATCCACACTTCCCAGATCCCTTCTCATTTCATCAAATTTGGCCTTTTTCCAGTTCAGAACTTCAACCCGAGGACCAGATCTATCCTTATCCACGATCAGGTTGAAACTAATGGCATTATGATCACTGGATCCAAAGTGTTCCCTCACACTCACATCCATCACCTGCCCTAACTCATTTCCCAATAGGAGATCCAATATCGCATCCTCTCTAGTCGGCACCTTGTGCCACCTCTCGCTTCTCCCCGTAGCCCTGAATCATCATTCTTTTCAGAATCCAATTCCCTCGGAATGCCTCGACTGCACGTTCCGCCACCAGATACTCGGCGGTGCACTGCTTTTAATTTAGATTTTATGGGAAAAAATTGAAGTTTTTCACGGGAAAAGCGGAAGTTTTCTTTTTTGTAGAATGTCTTTATTTATGAACCTGTTTTATAGGCTCAAGCAAATACACGAGCTGCAGTGCTTAAAGAACAACTTGAGAAAAAGAGAAGAGAGGCTTACGAAAGAGAAAGGAAGGCCTGGGAAGAGCACGTAAGCATTTTATTATCCCCGTTAAAGTATTAAGCCTTGTAACTTTAATCCTGGCTAATAGATTTATGCTTGGAGCCAGACTCTTTCTCAATGTTAAACAATAGAATGTGGAAATGTGTTGTATGTTTATGATTAATTAAGATAGCAATTTAGTAAAACCTTAGTAATTTCCAATTGATGCATTCGGGCAATGCTAATTAGATTTTAAAAAAATGGAGTGCAGGATGTTGTATTGAAGAAAGTTAGGTGGTGAAGGTCAAGAGTTGGAGTCAATCTTTGTGCACTTTTAGAAGCATCTATTCACAGAGATGCACTTTGCAAATCGGCACCTCCTAAGTGAACAGCCACAGTTTTTTCTTCTCCTGTACCAATACCTTGGTGTCTCCCTGGGACCTGTTCTTGGCCCCTCCTATTTCTCATCTCACCCTGACCCACAATGATATCATAGAAACATAGAAGATAGGAGCAGGCGGAGGCCCTTCGAGCCTGCTCCGCCATTCATCGCGATCATGGCTGATCATTCCAACTCAATAACCTAATCCGGCTTTCTCCCTTTGATCCCGTTCACCCCAAGTGCTATATCTAGCTGCCTCTTGGATGCATTCAATATTTTGGCCTCAACCACTTCCTGTGGTAATGAATTCCAAAGGCTCACCACTCTTTGGGTGAAGAAATGTCTCCTTGTCTCCGTCCCAAGTGGTCTACCCTGTATCCTCAGGCTGTGACCCCTGGTTTGGTTTCATTCAAAGACACAGTATTACTTTCCAAATGTACACAGAACGATAACCAACACTGCTTCACCACTTGACTCCTCTACTGTTGCTAAATCATCAGATTGCTTATCTGGTACTGGGAGAGCAGAAATTTTCTCCAATTAACAAGCCATTGTTTTCAGCCCCCGCTCCAAACTCCATTCCCTAGCTACCGACCCCATCCCTCACCCTGACAATTGCCTAAGATTAAGCCAGTATGTTCGCAACTTTGATGTCACGCTTGGTCCCAAGATGAGCTTCCAACTTCATGTTTGTGCCATTACGAAGTCTGCCTATTTCCATCTCTGTAACTTCGCCTCTGTCTCAACTCATCTGCTGAAACCTCCGTCCGTGTCGCCTTTGCCTCTCCCACTCCTGGCTCGTTTTCTACATTCTACTGTCTGTAAACATGAAGTCATCCACAACTCTTTCTTATGTCTTAAAGTCCTGTTCCCCTGTGTTCACTGACCAATGTTGATTTAAAATTCTCAGCATTGTTTTCAAATCCCTCCATATCTCTGTAATCTCCTCCAGCCCCACGACCCTTCAGGATCTCTGTGCTCCTTTAATTCTGGCCTCCCATGCATCTCCTTTCAATTGCAGGTACACTATTTGTGGCCACATCTTTTGGGTTGTCGATACTCCCAAGTGCTGGAATTCCCTCCTTGTACCTCCGTCTTTCTACCCTCTTTTTGTCCTTTTTAGTCTCTCCTTGAAAACATACCTTTGACCAAGTTTTATGTAATCTTGTGGAGTGTCTCCTTATGTGACTTGGTGTCACCCTTTAATGCTCCTGTGAAACACCTTGGGGGACACAATTCAGTTTAAGGCGCTATACAAGTTCACCACCTACATACATTAAAATTCAACTAACGCAGTTGGCCGACAGCGAGCAAATACCAAGCCTTGGGGACTGAGAAAGAGGATTGGGTTTTGTGGGGATTTACTGGGACAGGGGCACATTCACAAGTAGGTCAGTGTTGATGGACCAGAAAATGTATTCATGTGAATCATCCATCCCCGAGGGGGCAAGACTATGCAGAGATTTGAAGGCAAGGACAGGAATCTTGTGCAAGTTGAAGAGGGTAATTTCAGTTTTGCTAATAAGTGGGAGAACGTTTTGGCTTGTTCACAGCATGGTATCAGCTAGGCAGTCGAAGACCATGGTTAAACATGAGGCTCTTGAAAGGTATATCCCGGTGTTGCCAATTGTTGAAACCAACGGCATGCATGTGGAAATAACTAGAATACATGCACCTATTTTAATCATCAGGTGGATATTACTAAAGATGGATATTATACGCATGTGGGACAGATTATAGTGACAGGCAAGGGACTTTTAATTTGTTGTGGCTAAGCCAGCCATATCATGTATTAAGTATTGAATGCACCTTTAAACTTAAAAGATACTGTGCCAAAGGTTTATCAACAGAGGAAGTAATAACTTAATGTAAGAAAGGTTGAACAGTTTGGGCCGGTACCCATTGGAATTTAAAAGGATGGGGTGTGATCTCATTCAAACGTATAAAGTTCATGATGGGACTGAGGGATCCTGGGGTGGCACAGTGGTTAGCAGTGCTGCCTTACAGCGCCAAGGACCTGGGTTCGATTCCGGCCTTGGCTATCTGTCTGTGTGGAGTTTGCACATTCTCCCCGTGTCTGCGTGGGTTTCTTCCGGGTGCTCCGGTTTCCTCCCACAGTCCAAAGATGTACAGGTTAGGTGGATTGGCCATGTTAAATTGACCCTACGTGTCCACAGATGTATTGGTTAGGTGGAGTAGCCATAGTAAATGCATAGGGTTACGGGGATATGGCTGGGTGGGAGGTGGTTTTGATCTCCTTACTTAAGGGAAGATGTAAATGCATTGGAAGCAGTGGAGTTTACTCGACTAATACATGGAATGGGCAAATTGTCTTGAGGAAAGGATAGACAGGCTGGGCTTATTTGCTGGAGTTTCGAAGAGTCGGAGGTAGCTTGATTGAAACACGAGATGCAGAGGGGCCTTGATAGGGTTGATGTGGAAAGGATATTTCTTCAATCTAGAGCTCGGGGTCACTGTTTAAAAATCAGGTCTCATTGAAGACAGCAATGAGGAGATTTTTTTTTCTGAGGGTCGTGAGTTTCTGGAATACTCTTCCTCAAAAAGCAGTAGCAACAATCATTGAATATCACTAAGGCAGAGGTAGATCCTTGATAAACAAGGGGATGAAAGGTTATTGGGGGTTGGGTGAGAATGTAAACAAGAGGGTGAAAGGTTATTGGGGGTTAGGTGGGAATGTAGAGTTTAGGTTACAACCTGATCAGCCATGATCTTATTGAATGATGTAACAAGCTTGAGGGGCCTTGTGGCCTACTCTTAATTCATATGTTCATAACAAGGGGACACAGTTTAAGAATAAGACCCTTCTAAGACTGAGATGAGGAGAAATGTTTCCTACGAGGGTCATTGATATGTGCAATTATCTTCCCCAGAAAGGTGCTGTTGTTGAATTTTTTAAAGGTCGAGTTGGGTAGATTTTGATAGACAAGGCAGTCAAGGGTTCTCGGGGCATATAGGAAAGTGGAGTTGAAATCACAAGCAGATCAGCCATAATCTTATCCTATGGCCAACAAGCTCAAAGGGCCAAATGGCCTACTCTTGCTCTGAAGTTCTATGTTCCAGTGGGTAAAGAAGAAAATGTAATTGTTTGGTATAATTATTTGGTTTGCATATTTAATTACAATCCAAATTATCTCATGTTGTCTGTAGGCAGTTTGAGTCTTTTTCAAGTTATTGTTATCGGACCTGGCATGCACTGCCTGCAAGACTGGTGGAAACAGAATTAACAGCAACTTTCAAAAGGAATCGAATATATACTTGAAGGGGAAACATTGCAGGAAAATGGGCAGTAAATAAGAAACTCGTACTAGTTGGGCAGCTCATTCAAAGAGGCCGCCTATATTGTATAATTCTATGTGAAAATAAGATATCCACTGTCAAATTTTGCTCAGCTTGCAGCAAAAGGTTTTAAGCAGATGTTTGCAGCTACTCCTGTGGCATCAGCTGCATCTTCATCCTCTCCCCCAGGACGACAAGGATCAGCTATGTCTTCCAAACCTCAGTCACCAGCCAAGTCTAGCACACCTGCTATTTCGATGACCGCTGCACTAAAAGACGTAGGCATTGTAAGTGCGTCTTAATTTTTTTTTAACGTCCTTTCAGAAGAGTTTGGCTACACTTTTCAAAGGTGGACCTGCACGTGTGGGAGAATTGTGGAAAACCACTACTGCACATTGTGCCAAAGATGTTTGTTTCACATGGCAAATTTTTCTACTTCGTGAACGTATTTGGCTTCTTGCTTGGGGAAGAGAGTATGCTTCACATGTGGCTCATCCAAGCAGTTGTGGAAGATTAAAGGGTGATTTGATTAATTTTCAAGGCATTAAGGTTAGTGGACATGAGTACAGGAGCAAGGATTTCTTACTGCAACCTTACACGGCTTGGTGGGACCACATTTGGAGTACTGTGCAGTTTTGGTCCCCTTACCCATGAATGAATAAACTTGCCACAGAGGGAGTCCAGTGAAGGTTCACCAGACTGATTCATGGGTTGGCAGGAATGTCATATGAGGAGAGATTGGATCACTCAGGCCTGTATTCACTGGTGTTTAGAAGAATGAGAGGGGACCTAATTGACATGTATAAAATCCTGACAGGGTTGGACAGACTGGATGCTGAGGTATTGTTCCCCTCTGGCTGGTGGGGGGCCTAGAATTCTAGAACAAGGGGTCATGGTCTCAGGATACAGGGTAGGCCAATTAGGACTCAGAAATTTCTTCAATCAGATGGTGAACCTGTGGAATTCTCACAATATAGAAGGCTGTGGAGGCCAAGTCACTGAATATATTGAAGAAGGAAATAGATTTATCAGCTCTCAAGGCGTCATGGGGTATAGGGAGAGTGTGGGAGTATAGCATTGATTAGAGGATCAGCCATGATCATGTTGAATGGCGGAGCAGGCTCAAAGGGGCAAATGACCACCACCTGCTCCTATTTTCAGTGTTTCTCTGTAACTGACAGTTTCTATCTATGCTATTTCCGCTGGTGGGAATCTAGAACTCGGCCGCATATCCTAAAAATTAGAGCCAGATCTTTCAGGAGTCAGGTTATAAATTGCCACGACACATCAAGGGTGGTAGAAACTCCAAACTCTTCTGCAAATGACAGTTAATGTTGGGTCAAGTTATTAATTTTAAATCTATTATGAGACAAATGCAGGTAGGTATATAGAGTTGGGTTGGAACAGGCTTAGTGGGCCGAATGGCCTACTCCTCTTTCTGATCTCAGTGAATGTTGGACCAGGCTTGATCGGCTAAGTGAGCTACTCCTGTTCCTAAGCAGCACTCCAATGAGTGGTGAGAGTCCATCGGCTTTTTAACCTGTGAGTAACTCCAGCTGAGCTTGACTCTCATTTTACCTAATGCCCATATGTTCTGATCAGGATAAAAATTTTGGAGTGGAAATGCTGACTAATTCTTAGATATAAAAACATAGAATAGATGTGCATGTTTGGTTAGGTTGATTGGCCATGCTAAATTGCCCCTTAGTGTCAGGGGGATCAGCGGGGTAAATATATGGGGTTACGGGCATAGGGTCTGGGTGGGATTGATGTCGGTGCGGGATTGATGTCGGTGCAGGCTTGATGGGCCAACTGGCTTCCTTTGGCACTGTAGGGATTGTATGATTCTATGAATATATAAATCCTATAACAAAACATGTCAACTCCTGAAAGCGGAAAAGGCCGATCATGCTTTGGCTGTAGAGCTGGGAAGAAGTACGGTTCTGGTTTAGGGTCTCACCCCAAAACTATCTTCTCTCTTTTCAGTTACTGGCAGGCCAGCTCTGCTTTCTGAACCACTGTGTCAGATCTTGTTGGGATGACTGCATTCTGAAATTTAATACGAAACATAACAAGTCCACTAATTTCCTTTCAGAAAGGAAACTTGTTGTCCTTACCTGGTTTGGACTACATGTGACTCCGGTACCCTACAGCACCCTGGTTGACCCTTCTGAAGTGGCCTAGCAAACCATTGGGCTGTATAAGGACAACTCGAGATGGGCACTAAATTCTGGCCTTGCCAGTGACGCCCAAATTCCAAGATGAAGTAAAACACACAAGATCACAAGAATAATAATGCTTATTCTTTTTCTGATATCAGGAAGGGGAGACACAAATGGCCAAGGAAATGTCTGAGGAAATGAGGAAGCCCGGTGTTTCCATTGTTCAGGTGAGAATTCGACTGATGTGTAAATTCTAACTTACAGAGAATCTAACTTTTGATTAAAGACTGATTAGCTGTTCCACCAGTCATTGTAATCCTGGAGCAAATACTTGTGATTGTCCACGTTCAGAGAACATCGTGGTGCCTCCTTTTCTAAAATGGAAGCTATATAAATATTTGATACAGTATTGTGAAAGAATAGGGGAATCTGATTCGCTCAAAGAGCTAATGCACAGGCACAGCGGGCCAAATGGCCTACTTTCATTGATTCTATGAAAGGGTGACGCAGAGCTTAGGGGTATGACCACGGTAGCTTTGGCTGCTCTCACACAAGTGGCACAGAATTAACAGGCTAAAGAGTATGCTTTACGTGCTTTTAATCATGTTCTAAATTAATTTGCTTAGCTCATCCTTTGTACAAACTAAATTGAATTAAGAAACATAGCAAACTCATGGTATCTCCCATTCAAATATCAGGGCCTGGAGTTTCTACATGACTTCACCTAGCTATCAGCTTAATCAGGGTTGAATCATGTGAAATCGGTGTTAAACATTTGTGTGAACCATAATGCCTTCTTTATATTGCTAGGTCAGCTAAATAATTTGTGCTACGGTAACATGCACTCCTACATTGTAGAGCCACAAAAGTTGCATCTGCTTCAGGCTCGGAACTAGGCTGTTTTTTTTGTGCTATGAATGATCAGATGTGGGTAGGCTACAGAGTGGAGAGAAAGAAATTAAGTGTGCTGAACTACGATTCCTATCAGATGCCCCATGATCAATTATTATTTGGCAAAATTATAGGATACTTTCGCCATTTCATGCATTTAGTGCATTTTGTGTGATTGCATTTTCAGTGCAAGAGGGCTTATCCAAATTGAAGATTAAACTGCTAGGGTCATAGACACATTTAATGCTTTAGTCCGTTGAACCCAATTAATTTTGTAAACTGAAAAGCAGAACTCACATTTTTTGAGCCAGTATTCATCACTTTGGCAACATACACAACGCAAGGCTGCCTCGTCATGATACTGCAGATATTCCAGACACACACTGTATAGAATATGAAAAGTTCCTTCTCCTGTTGCTGAGTAAGCAGATCCAACTGAAGCTGTAAAACCCAATGTCAATCTCACAGGAAAGACAATGGCTTTGTTTAAGTATCTGGATCTGGAGCGTCTACCTGACTTTGCCTAGCTATCAGCTTAATCAGGGTTGGATTGTCTGAAACCAGTGTTGAATATGGAGAATGTATAAGCGTGTGAGAGTCACGCTGGGGTATCCGCAATCTTTGGTGGTGGCTCATTCACTCGGGAGATTTCAGCACCCACAAAACTGCTGCCAACCCCAGCTAGAGTGAGCACGATTCTACTGATTGTGCTATTCAATATGGTATTGTCACATTGCACTTAAAACATCAGACACAACCTAGTCCAATCTGCCAGCACTTGGCCCATAGTCACATGAATCCAACATCTCTGAAAAACCACTGCATGTCCAGCATGTTCTCAGCGCACTATCCCCATAAACAGCCTTCATTTTAAAAAAAACTCCAGATCTCACATTGTAATGTAAAATATTATTGGCCAACATTGGAGCAGAGAAGTCTGGTGGGTGGCCTGATCAAGGTGTACAAGATTGAGAGGCATGGACGGAGTGGGTAAAGGAGCAGCTGTTCCCCTTAGTTGAAGGGTCAGTCACGAGGGAACATTGGGTCAAAGTGAGAGGCAGGAACTTTAGGGGGGATGTGAAGAAAAACTTTCTTACCCAGCAGGTGGTGACGGTCTGGAATGCACTGCCTGGGAGGGTGGTAGAGGCAGGTTGCCTCACATTCTTTAAAAAGTACCAGGATGAACACTTGGCACATCATAACATTCAAGTCTATGGGCCAAGTGCTGGTAGATTGGATTAGGTGGGAGTTCAGGCATTTCCAATGCGTCGGAACAGACTTGATGGACCGAAGGGCCTCTTCTGAGCTGTATGATTCTATGATCTTATTGCCCTATTGTTAACGTCAAAGTTGAATTTTGCCCTCATTGTTTTTTTTTAAAAACTCTTTAATGTTTGCCATCCCTCCTCTATTTTTGAACATGGGCTAAGCTGTGACTTCAGATTGAATGTAGTTAGGTTTTTGTACCTATTTCGTCTTTTGTCTTCCAGAAGGAGAAACAAGACATTTTGCGCAGGTTAAATCAACATTTTAAATCTCAGGAAAACCACGATTCAGATGCAGTGTCACACCTGGAAAGTGCTGAAACATCTCAAAACAATCACCCACAACCTGAAGAGCAGCCTGAGGGTGGACCTCACTTTGCAGGGGAAAGGAAGAAGTGGGAAGCAGAGCCTCCCCCTGTAATTCCTCTCGCACAGCTCACACTTGAAGAAACCTGCTCAGGGATAAAGGGTGAGAATAAAGATGCCTTCACAGTGGTTATGCCATTGTAAAGAGGGACTTAATTTTATCCTTAATTTTATTTATTTTTTTAAATGCAGAGGAAGGCGCACAGTGCACACCAAATAGAGCAATGCCCAGTTAAAGCTACATCAGTGATAACCTGACTCAGTATGGGAGCTGGAAGTCATTGTTCTTCCCTTGAAGGCTTGGTATAGTCAAAATGGATGGGTGATGGAGCTCACTGAACACTGACTAGTTGGTCCTTTAGAGGATGAGAAGGGGGGTTTAATAACGGGAAATGAGGAAATAGCCGAGGCATTGAACAGGTATTTTGTGTCGGTCTTCACAGTGCAAGACACACTTAACATGCCAAAAATTAATGACAGGAAGGCTATGGCAAGTGAGGACCTAGAAACTATCATTATCACGAAAGAGGTAGTGTTGGGCAAGCTAATGGGATTAAAGGTAGACAAGTCTCCTGGCCCTGATGGAATGCATCCCAGGGTACTAATGCAGGGAAATTGCAAATGCACTAGTGGTATTTTGCCAAAATTCGCCGGACTCTAAGGTGGTTCTTGCAGATTGGAAAACAGCAAATGTGACGCCACTGTTTTAAAAAGGACGTAGACAAAAGGCGGGTAACGATAGGCCGGTTAGCTTAACTTCTGTAGTAGGGAAAATGCTTGAATCTATCATCAAGGAAGAAATAGCGAGACATCTGGATAGAAATTGTCCCATTGGGAAGACATAGCATGAGTTCATGAAAGGCAGGTCATGTTTAACTAATTTACTGGAATTCTTTGAGGACATTACGAGCATGTTGAAGAATGAGGAACCTGTGGATGTGGATTCGACAAGGTGCCACACCAAAGAGTGCTGCATAAGATAAAAGTGCACGGTGTTACGGATAATGTATTAGCATGGATAGACGATTGGTTAACTAACAGAAAGCAAAAAGTGGGGGTAAATGGGTGTTTTTCTGGTTGGCGATCAGTGACTAGTGGTGTGCCTCAGGGATCAGTGTTGGGACCGCAATTGTTTACAATTTACATAGATGATTTGGAGTTGGGGACCAAGTGTAGTGTGTCGAAGTTCGCAGATGACACTAAGATGAGCGGTAGAGAAAGTGTGCGGAGGACACAAAGTCTGCAAAGGGATATAGATAGTCTAAATGAGTGGGCAAGGGTCTGGCAGATGGAGTACAATGTTGGTAAGTGTGAGGTTATCCATTTTGGTAAGAATAACAGCGAAATGGACTATTATTTAAATGGTAAAAAATTGCAACATGCTGCTGTGCAGAGGGACCTGGATGTCCTTGTGCATGAATTTCAAAAAATTGGTTTGCAGTTGCAGCAGGTAGTTAATAGGGTAAATGGAATTTTGTCCTTCATTGCTAGAGGGATGGAGTTTAATAACAGGGAGGTTATGTTGCAACTGTATAAGGTGCTGGCGAGGCCTCACCTGGAGCTTTGGTCTCTGGGTTGATTCAGTAGTTGAGAGGGTTTGTTTATGAGGAGAGACTGAGTAGACTGGAGCTTTACTTATTGGAATTCAGAAGAATGAGGGGAGATCTTAGAGAAACATATAAGATTATGAAGGGAATAGATAAGTTAGAAGCAGGAAGGTTGTTTCCACTGGCAGGTGAAACCAAAACTAGGGGGCATAGCCTCAAAATAAGGGGTTGCAGATTTAGGACTGAGTTGAAGAGGAACTTCTTCACCCAAAGGGTTGTGAATCTATGGAATTCCTTGTCTGATGAAGCAGTTGAGGCTGCCTTGTTGAATGTTTTTATCTCCACAGAATGTTTTTAAGGCAAAGATAGATTTTTGAATAGTAAGGGAATTAAGGGTTCTGGTGAGCGGGCAGGTATGTGGAGCTGAGTCCACGAAAAGATCAGCCATGATCTTATTGAATGGCGGAACAGGCTCGAGGGGCCAGACGGCCTACTCCTGCTCCTAGAATTGATGTGGAGTGGCCATTACGGAGACTTGGATGTCTCAGGGACAGGACTGGGTGCTTCAGGTGCCGGGTTTTAGATGTTTCAGGAAGGACAGGGAGGGAGGCAAGAGAGGGGGGGGAGTGGCACTGTTGATCAGGGATAGTGTCACGGCTGTAGAGAAGGTGGACGCCGTGGAGGGATTGACTACGGAGTCTCTGTGGGTGGAGGTTAGGAACAGGAAGGGGTCGGTAACTTTGCTGGGTGTTTTCTATAGGCTGCCCAATAGTAACAGAGATGTTGAGGAGCAGATGGGGCAACAGATCCTGGAGAGATGTAGGAATAACAGAGTTGTCGTGATGGGAGATTTTAATTTCCCAAACATAGATTGGAATATCCCTAGGGCTAGGGGTTTGGATGGAGAGGAATTTGTTAGGTGTGTCCAGGAGAGTTTCCTGACACAGTATGTGGATAAGCCTACTAGAGGAGAGGCTGTACTTGATCTGGTGCTGGCTAATGAACCTGGACAGGTGGAGGATCTCTCGGTGGGTGAGCATCTTGGGGATAGCGATCATAATTCTATCTCCTTCACGATAGCATTGGAAAGAGATAGGATCAGGCAGGCTAGGAAAGTGTTTCTCTGGAGTAAAGGGAAATACAGTGTCATCAGGGAGGAAATTAGACGGGTAAATTGGAAGGAGGCATTCTTGGGGAAAAGTACCGAAGGAAAGTGGAGGATTTTCAAGGAATGTTTGTCTGGAGCTCTGCATGACAACGTTCCGATGAGACAGGGGGGTGTTGGTAGGGTACGGGAACCGTGGTGCACGAAGGTTGTGATGAACCTGGTGAATAAGAAAAGAGAGGCGTACAGAAGGTTCAGAGAGCTAGGAGGTGTTAAGGATTTAGAGGAGTATACGGGATGTAGGAAGGAGCTTAAGAAAGAAATTAGGAGAGCGAGAAGGGGTCATGAGAAGGCCTTGGCGGGTAAGATTAAGGAGAATCCCAAGGCTTTCTACAAATATGTCGAGTAAAAGGATGAGATGTGAAGGCATAGGACCCTTAAAAGGTGAAGGGGGAAAAGTTTGTGCGGAACCGTTAGAAATGGCGGAGCTGCTTAATGAATACTTTACCTCGGTATTCACGGTGGAAAGGGATCTGGGTGGTTGTACTGCTGGTTTGCGGTGGACAGAAAGGATCGAGCATGTGGACATAAAGAAAGAGGATGTGTTGGAACTATTGAATGGCATCAAGGTTGGTAAGTCACCGGGACCGGATGGGATGTACCCCAGGTTACTGTGGGAGGCGAGGGAGGAGATTGCGGAGCCTTTGGCGATGATCTTTGCATCGTCGATGGAGACGGGAGAGGTTCCGGAGGATTGGAGGATTGCAGATGTGGTCCCTATATTCAAGAAAGGGAACAGGGACAGCCCGGGAAATTACCGACCGGTGAGTCTAACCTCAGTGGTTGGTAAGTTGATGGAGAGGATCCTGAGAGACAGGATTTATGATCATCTAGAGAAGTTTAGTATGATCAAAAGTAGTCAGCACGGCTTTGTCAAGGGCAGGTCGTGCCTTACGAGCCTGGTTGAGTTCTTTGAAAATGTGACCAAACACATTGACGAAGGAAGAGCGGTGGATGTGGTCTATATGGACTTCAGCAAGGCGTTCGATAAGGTCCCCCATGCAAGACTTCTTGAGAAAGTGAGAGGGCATGGGATCCAAGGGGCTGTTGCCTTGTGGATCCAGAACTGGCTTGCCTGCAGAAGGCAGAGAGTGGCTGTGGAGGGGTCTTTCTCTGCATGGAGGTCAGTGACCAGTGGAGTGCCCCAGGGATCTGTTCTGGGACCCTTGCTGTTTGTCATTTTCATAAATGACCTGGATGAGGAAGTGGAGGGATGGGTTGGTTGATTGGCAATGTCAAACTGGTTTAGTAGTTATATAAGGTAGGTGGTGTTGTGGATAGTTTGGAGGGATGTCAGAAGTTGCAGCGAGACATAGATAGAATGCAAGACTGGGCGGAGAAGTGGCAGATGGACTTCAACCCGGATAAGTGTGTAGTGATCCATTTTGGCAGATCCAATGGGATGAAGCAGCAGTATAATATGAAGGGTACCATTCTTAGCAGTGTAGAGGATCAGAAGGACCTTGGGGTCCGGGTCCATAGGACTCTTAAATCGGCCTCGCAGGTGGAGGATGCGGTCAAGAAGGCGTACGGCGTACTAGCCTTCATTAATCGAGGGATTGAGTTTAGGAGTCGGGAGATAATGCTGCAGCTTTATAGGACCCTGGTTAGACCCCACTTGGAGTACTGCGCGCAGTTCTGGTCACCTCATTACAGGAAAGATGTTGAAGCCATTGAAAGGGTGCAGAGGAGATTTACAAGGATGTTGCCTGGGTTGGGGGGCATGCCTTATGAGGATAGGTTGAGGGAGCTTGGTCTCTTCTCCCTGGAGAGACGAAGGATGAGAGGTGACCTGATAGAGGTTTACAAGATGTTGAGAGGTCTGGATAGGGTAGACTCTGAGGCTATTTCCAAGGGCTGAAATGGTTGCTACGAGAGGACACAGGTTTAAGGTGCTGGGGGGTAGGTACAGAGGAGATGTCAGGGGTAAGTTTTTCACTCAGAGGGTGGTGGGTGAGTGGAATCGGCTGATGTCGGTGGTGGTGGAGGCAAACTCGTTGGGGTCTTTTAAGAGACTTCTGGATGAGTACATGGGATTTAATGGGATTGAGGGCTATAGATAGGCCTAGAGGTGGGGATGTGATCGGCGCAACTTGTGGGCCGAAGGGCCTGTTTGTGCTGTGGCTTTCTATGTTCTATGATGTTTCCACAAGTAAAGGAGACCCAAAAATGACTTTCATATGCTTATGCATTTTTGTGCTCATCTTCTATTTGTATCTAATTGCGACTGCCTTTCATTTATGTCCCTCAATTTTTTGGACTTCTTTCCTTGTGGAAACATCATCTCCATGTCAGTTCTAATCAATAGGATATTCAGGAATAACATCCTTATGCAGAGTATGTTTGAATTTAGGATACTAGAGAATAGTTGAGGTAAGTGACATGGGTACATTTAAGGGAAGGTTAGGTAAATACATGAAGAACAGAGGAATAGAAGGTTCTGCTATGGGGTTAGATAAAGTAGCGATGGGAGGAAGCTTGTGTGGAGGATAAATGACATGTTTCTAGACTACACTGATTTTGTGAAGATTCGCCAACTTGATTAAACAAGGATCTAACCTGCTCATTACCTGTGTATTATTTATTTAAAAAACACAGTTCAGACCTCAGGAGAAGTTATCAAACTGTTCCTTAAAGACGAACCTCGCAAAGTATGGGAGAAAGTACCTTCTGATACCGTTTTAAAAGCTTTAGGTGAAGCAGATCTACAACTTCAGACAGGAATGATGTTGGATGCAACATCTATTCAAAATGATAGTAAGTAACTGAAAAGTTAGTACATCATCTAAAAAAGTACATTTTATGTGAAATTGTCTGGAATCATGAATCTTGATGCATAAACTCATGAGATCTGTGCCAACTTAAAACAATTCTGCTGACCATGCGTGTCAGGATGGGAATCCTAGACGTTCACTTTGCTTTTCGCTCGTTCTGTTTCTACCCAGCGGAAGACCCAACAGCCGAAAATGACCAGACGCTCACAGTGGTCATCGATGCTTCCAACGACACCATTTGTCAAAGATCACTTGATGAAGCTATTCCAAGTTCTGTAACTGCTGCTGACCAGGCTGCCGTGTCAGAAATTAAAACAGCAGATCGCTTGACGGTGGAGACTGTTCAGTCAAGTGAAAAATCTACTCCTGTGTCAAACCTGACGGTGTTTGATGGCAAGTTGGAAGGTAGCTTATTTTGTTGATGCTCTCTTTTGTTAGATGTTACATGAAAACACTATCACGTGTTGTTGAGATGACCAGTACAGATGCATTTAAGAATAAGCCAGATAGCATAAAGAATGTAAGGATGTACTGATAGGGGTTGGATGGAGTCGGATGGCGGGTATGTGGTAACTGTAGTCTCACTTAGGTTTCGTCAAATCGAAAAAATTGCGAATTAGTTGGTCGCTTAAGCTTAGGACTGTTGTGATGCTGTCCAGTTGCTTGTTTGTCGATGAGACTAAGGCAATTCACAGTGTCTCTCCTTTTTGCAGAATGTTTGGCATGCATTACCTAAATATATTTAATGTATTGACAAAGTTGAGCAAATTCCAAACCTATTCGGGAGCCCTAAAGGCTTATGTGTCTGCATTTGATGCTTGAATATCACAACCTCAAAATTCCTTTTTTTTTGAGGAGTTGGTGGTGCTAAAATTAAGAGCATTCCCCATTCCTAAATAGCAGTTAATGAAACTGTTGAAACTTGAGTGATTAATTACCTCACAATGTTTCCGTACTTCCTGCAGAAATAGAGGACTTGGAAACTGAGGCACTAGAAGAAGGAGAGCGGATGAGTAGAGATCAAGTCCCCGTGGCCCCAATTACTGTTGGTGCCTGGGAAGAAGAGAGGAACGCAGAAAGGTGAATGGAAATAGATGGCTTTTCCTCAGGTGTTGTGTGCAGTTGGGTTTCTGGAGGCTTAATGCTCAATGCCCCTTTTCTGATTGCACTGTTGTTTTCATTTTCATGTTCAGGATACTACTGTTAAAAACACAAAATCTTGTTTTTATATAGCACCTTTCACAATCTCGGGATGCCCCCGAGGCACTTTGCAGCCAATTAGGTACTTTAAACTGTGTTAGGACGGAACAAAGCTTGGGTACTCCGGATTACCCACGGATTCCTTACCTATCAAGGAAGGGATCCTTCCTATTAACAGATTTCACTGTTCTGAAATCTTATTTCAACAGCTGAGTTAAACTTTACAATTAAAAATACAAAATAGAGTCACAGAGGTTTACAGCATGGAAACAGGCCCTTCGGCCCAACATGTCCATGCCGCCCTTTTTCTTAAACCACTAAGCTAATCCCAATTGCCCGCATTTGGCCCATATCCCTCTACAGCCATCGTACCCATGTAACTGTCTAAATGCTTTTTAAAAGACAAAATTGTACCTGCCTCTACTACTACCTCTGGCAGCTTGTTCCAGACACTCTCCACCCCGTGTGAAAAAATTGCCCCTCTGGACCCTTTTGTATCTCTCCCCTCTCACCTTAAACCTATGCCCTCTAGTTTTAGACTCCCCTACCTTTGGGAAAAGATATTGACTATCGAGCTGATCTATGCCCCTCATTATTTTATATACCTCTATAAGGTCACCCCTCAGCCTCCTACGCTCCAGAGGAAAAAGTCCCAGTCTATCCAGGTTTTATTTGGTTTGAATTTGACCACATGCTGGAAATACATTCACCGTGTGGAGGTACAATTACCTGAGCTGAATTGACAATTGAAATAATGCAGGTACTGTTATCAGTGCTGTCATCGTACATTGTTGTTTGTACATGTCTGAAACTGAAGAAAGGATGCTTCGTGAGGAAACCACAAGAGAAAATGCTGGAAAATCTCAGCAGGTCTGGCAGCATCGGTAAGGAGAGAAAAGAGCTGACGTTTCGAGTCCAGATGATCCTTTGTGCAAAGCTTTGACAAAGGGTCGTCTGGACTCGAAACGTCAGCTCTTTTCGCTCCTTACCGATGCTGCCAAACCTGCTGAGATTTTCCAGCATTTTCTCTTTTGTTTCAGATTCCAGCATCTGCAGCCATTTGCTTTTATCTTTGTGAGGAAATTCTCGTTTCTGTAACCCGTGACGGTGTCGACAAAATTTGCTGCCACGTTTTTTTCAAAAAGAAATTAGTAAGTTGGGGATGGAGCCTTAATCGCAAGTCAATAATTATTTTGCATGTGAGGACCTGATTTCGGAGGTTTGTATTGCATGCATAAGTGTGCTCTGCCGTTCCCCATGCTGAATCTTGTCTTGTTGTGCACACCCAGATCACTAGATGGGGCTGTCGCTCAACCAGAGAAGGCAGAAGAGGACATGATCAAGGCAGAAGGATACGCTGGACTGGAAGAGAGCAAAGTAGATGCTGGTCAGTTCCAAACATGTTTTGTTTTAAACTCGACCGATTTTCTTTCTCTCCTAAGGATGAAGAAACTTCCGTTTTGAATGAGGATGTTACCAAATGCAAATGGCAGCTCTGTCATATGAGGAGAGACTAAGTCAGTTAGGATTATATTCCCTGGAGTTTAGAAGAGTGAGAGGGGATCTCATAGAAACTTATAAAATTCTAATAGGATTAGACAGGGTAGATTCAGAAAGAATGTTCCCGACGGTGGGGGAGTCCAGAACTAGGGGTCATAGGTCATATGGCGGTGGCAGTGGTTCGCACTGCTGCCTCACAGAGCCAGGGACCTGGGTTTGATTCCCGGCTTGGGTCACTGTCTGTGCGGAGTCTGCACGTTCTCTCCGTGTCTGCGTGGGTTTCCTCCGGGTGCTCCGGTTTCCTCCCACAGTCCAGAGACGTGCTGGTTAAGATGCATTGGCCGTGCTAAATTCTCCCTCTGTGTACCCGAATAGGCGCCAGAGTGTGGTGATTAGGGGATTTTCACAGTAACTTCATTGCAGTGTGAATGTAAGCTTACTTGTGACTATAAAATAAACTTTAGGTTGAGATGAGGGGAAATATCATCTCCCAGGGTGGTGAATGTGTGAAATTCACTACCACAGAAAGTAGTTGAGGCCAAAACATTGTCTGATTTCAAGAGGAAATTGGATATAGCTGTTGCAGCTAAAGGGATCAAGGGATATGGGAGGAAGGGGGGATCAGGATATTGAATTTGATGATCATAGAATCATAGAAACACTACAGCACAGAAAGAGGCCATTCAGCCCATCGAGTCTGCACCGACCACAATCCCACCCAGGCCCTACTCCCATATCCCTACATATTTACCCACTAATCCCTCTAACTTACGCATCTCAGGACACTAAGGGCAATTTTAGCATGGCCAATCAACCTAACCCGCACATCTTTGGACTGTGGGAGGAAACCGGAGCACCCGGAGAAAACCCACGCAGACACGAGGAGAATGTGCAAACTCCACACAGACAATGACCCAAGCGCGGAATCGAACCCAGGTCCCTGGAGCTGTGAAGCAGCAGTGCTAACCACTGTGCTACCGTGCCGCCCCAACCATGATCAGCCATGATCATAATGAATGGTGGAACAGGCTCAAAGGACTGAATGGCCTATTCCTGCTTCTAGTTTCTATGTTTCTAAATGATCTTCAATCTTCAACTCCCATGCTCTATTTTGTAATTCAAGCTTGCTCAATTCTAACCTGACTATAAGAGCCTGACTGGCCTTCTATTATTGTTGGGTTCTGTTCTGTTATTTGTGCACTTCTTTGTCAAAACAGCTCTGGTACCTTGTATGGAGGTATTTTCATTCAGTTTCTCATTCTCTCACGACTAGTTTTTGATTGGGATTGTGAAGTTAAATGAATGGCCAGAATTGTGATGTATGGCCTTGCTGTAAATAGATAGAAAATCACAATTTGCATTTCCGAATCATTGATTCGATTTTAGTTAAGCATGTTTTTATGAAATATTGTACTCAAAACCTTCCTTTCCCATCAAACAGAAGGTTGCACCAGTGAAACCCCTCAAAGTGAACCCTTTTTCCAGAAAACGCCATACTCACAGGACAGAACACCAGCTATGTTGTCGAGGGAATCCTCGCAGGAAGAATCGCCAGGATCCAGGCAATTGTTCTGGTCATTATCACCAGCAAATTTCAAAGTCAAACATTCCTTGTTGATTGGGCTGTCGACTGGATTGTTTGATGCAAACAATCCAAAGGTATGGAAAACACTGCGCTTCACTACCCAATGCAGAGGCAATGGTCATGACCTTTAGGGAATCATTAGACACTGCCCGAGGCTCGGGAAGTAGCAAACATAACAATGGCCTTTGATAAAAGGCAGAGGGAATATTGGCTGGCAAGTCGTATTTATAGGAACCCCAAAAAGGGTTGGGAGCCAGATGTCTACAGAGATGGTCAAATAAATACAAGTGAAATACTGCGGATGCTGAAAATGTGACATTACCAACAGAAAATGCTGGGTAAACTCAGGTCTGGCAGCATCTGTGGAGAGAGAAAGAGTTCCGTGTGTATATGACTCCTGTCCAGCTCTGTAGAAGTGTCAAGAAGACTTGAACTGTTAACTCTGTTTCTCTCTCCACAGATGCGGCTGGGTTTATCCAGGATTTTCTGTTTTTATTGCCCAAATAAATGCTGGCCTTACCAGCGCTGTTTCTTCCCATGCATACACGTTTTATAAAAAAGCACAACTTGGTGATAGGGAGCTGGGATTTTTTGAGAGGAAAGTTGTGCCTAAGAAGTTGTTGTGGATCTGACATTTTTGCATTCTAGCACAGCTTCAGATGCTGTGCCACACAAACAATGGTGAGAAAGTATGAAATGGGAAATAAGTATGATTTGATTTGATTTATTATTGTCACATGTATTCGTATCCAGTGAAAAGTATTGTTTCTTGCGCACCATACAGACAGAACATACCGTTCATAAAGAAGGAAAGGAGAGTGTGTAGAATGTAGCGTTACAGTCATAGCTAGGGTGCAAAGAAAGATCAACTTAATGCGAGCTAGGTTCATTCAATGCGCTGGATTGAAGACTGTCTAACCGATGAAAGCGTAGGATTGTAGCTGAATGGATCTGTCCCAGCTTGCTCATCTGTTCAGTTAGCACATTCTGGCGGCATTTCTATTTGCAGAATATATCAATGGTTTAGCCAAGGAGTGGGGAGACAGAGCAGCCAAGAGGCCAGAAACAAAGAACAAAGAAAATTACAGCACAGGATCCGGCCCTCCAAGCCTGCACTGACCATGTTGCCTGACTTAATTAAAACCCCCTACCCTTCCGGGGACCATATCCCTCTATTCCCATCCTATTCATGTACCTGTCAAGATGCCCCTTAAAAGTCGCTACCATATCCATTTCCACTACCTCCCCCGGCAACAAGTTTCAGGCACCCACTACTCTCTGTGTAAAAAATCTGCCTCGTACATCTCCTTTAAACCTTGCCCCTCGCACCTTAAACCTATGCCCCTTAGTAATTGAAAGCACCCTCCATTGGCAAATGACACCAAGTTGGAAATGGTTTGAAATAATAAGGAAAAAGTCAAGTAAATACCAAAGATTTGATGGGTTGGCTGGTCAGTGATTTTCATTTCAGTTTTTTGTCTCTCAAGTTGGAGTTCTGCATGAATAGGAAATGGGCAGTTCACAAGGCAAGAAACCTTTCTCAATTTCAGTTGTTTTTGTTCATGAGAGCAGTGAATGTCCACATATAATTATCGAGTTTCAGGCACTTAATGTAAAAAGTAGAATTCATTGGAAAGACACCTATTTCAATTCCTTTCACCTCCCTCCATCTTCCAGACGTATGCGGGGGTCCCTAAGTTCAGTTCTGAGATGGAACGCACCATGTACTTTGTTTCTTGCTGCAGATGCTCAGGACCTGCTCACTCCCTGACCTCAACAAAATGCTCAAGACTTACGTAGATGATCTTAATGCACCAGATGCCCCGGAGGATAATCTCGAACTGGATGATATAGAAGATGAGCCCAACAAGGATGAGTACCACTCTGATTCAGACACGTATGTTTGCAATTATTTTGATTGCTGTTTTCTGTGCCTTGTCTAGACGCTCTTCAAGGGAGTTTAGCATTTACCGGAATACTTAGGGAAGGTTCTCACACTTTCGACGTTTAGCAAAGTTTTGAGTATATGTTTGAATATAAAATAAACGCAGCTGTCGGATTTGTGCTCATTTTTCAGTTTGACTATTATTTTTATAGTTTTTGATAAACTTTCACTATATTGATCAAATGCATCTTAAGTCATTGTTGGATCAAAGCAAACCAAACACAGCAAACCTGTTAAAATAGGTAATTATCTACTGCATTCTCTCTGCTTTGAAGTGCTGCAGCTGTTGTGTGACATCCATATTGCGACAAGTCTACAGCACAGAGACGGATCATTCTGCCCAGCTGGTATATATTTATGCTTCTCACAAGCCTCCTCCCACCCATCTTGTGCGGTTATCCCGTCAGCATAACCTTCCATTCCCTTCTCGCTGATGTGCTTATCTAACTTCCCCTTAAATGCATTTATGCTATTTTCTGCAACTATCCATTCTGACCACTGAGTAAAAATGTTTCTCCGTGGGCGGCATGATGGCACAGTGGTTAGCACAGGGCCAGGGACCCGGGTTTGCTTCCAGGAGATTAGCGGGGTAAATACGTGCGGTTTAGGGGATGATTCTGGGTAAGATTCTCTTTCGGAGAGTCGGTGCAGACTCGATGGGCTGAATGGCCTCTTTCTGCACTGTAGGGATTATGATTCTATGATTTCCCTGTTGCATTTATTTACCATTCAACCTATCTGCTTCGTAATTCCATCCATTTAGAAATGGACCCTATTGCTTGGTTTGCTTTCTGTTATGGCCTTATTAATCATTTTATAATTTGTGACTGTGCACCACAGAACCCTTTGTCCCTCTACTCCATTTGGGCCAGGATTTTCAAGGCCCTCCTCCATCACTGGAAAACCCACGATGGGGCCGGCAAACCAATTAAATCACTGTTCACATTGGCAGGACTGGAAGATCTCACTGGCATGAAAAGCTAGATAATTCGGGTCTTAGAATCTAAGCTATCTGCTTACTTTATTCTTTCTACCAAAATGTGCCACCTCACTGCTATAATGAAATTAATTTGCCCAGTAGACATCTATTCTGCAAGTTTGTAAACATCTTCTCGTATTCTGTTCCTTTTGTGTTAGCTACACCCTCCAGTTTGGTATCACCTAAAAAGATTTTGGAATATGCTTACGCTTTCTGAGACTAAATCGGTTAATCTAAATTATGAAAAAAAGTCATCCCTTGTGAAACACCAGTTCCCATCTTGAGCTTCTGTTTTGTAACTAACTTGTTTGCTGTTTTGCTACCTGTCCCCAACTGCATATGCTCTGACCTTAGTCATGAATCTACTGTGGTGGTATCTTACCAAAGGACTTTTGAAAATCCAGATATATTACATCTACTTCATAGCCCTTACCTGCGCTCTCTTCTCAAATAATTCAATGATGTAGGTTAAGCATGATTTTCCCTTTTAAAATCTTTACTGGATGGTTCTTAAAATGTTCTTGGTTTCTAGATGTTTTTCAGTTACTTCATTGAGAGGTTCCAGTATCTTTTCCTACCACTGACATTTAGCTAATTGGTCTATAGTTCCTTAGACTTGTTCTATCTGCTTTTAAATACAGGCATTAAATTCACAATTCCCCAATCCTCTGGCATTGTATTTTTTTCTCCGGAACTTTCATATGATATGTGTAATGGTGCTTTTGCTACCTATGCCCTGATTACTGTTAATATGCAGACACACCATTGTTCAGATTAGGGTTTTATCATCTCTAAGTTTGATTCGTTTACCAATTATTTCATGCCTTCTGTCTTTGCAGATGTATACAAAAGTAACAATAGGACTGTTAAGCCTATCCTATGCATCTGGGGATGAAACTTACTCTCCCCAAACATTACTAATGCACATTTTGCATTTTCTGATCTTGCATTTTGACATCTCTCAAACAGCAATGAGTGGCAAATATGTCTGTGTGGGCAACAATGGAGGAACTTTGGACCAGGACACCTGTTGCTTCCTTGAAAATTTAGTAAGACCTTTGGCACTCACTTGAATTACTGGAATAGGCTGACAGACCTTGCCTCCAAAGGAAGGCACCTCCTACAGTATAGGACCCAACCCCCACAACCTTCCACTCCACCACCACCACCACCACCTAGTATGTGTCAGCTAGATTTTGTGGAGCTTAAATGCATAAACTCTTCCTGAGAGGATTACCCAAGAAATATTCAGTTAGCTGCTGGAAATGGGGCAAATAATAAAGGCAGAAAATGCTCAAAATATTCAACAAGTCAGGAGTATCTGTGGTAAGTAACAGTTAAAGTTTCGAGAAGCTGAGCTTTCATCGGAACTGGAATAAGTTAGAGATTTAAGTTTCTCCCCAAGTGCTGAACTGAGGGGCAAGGAAACTACAAAGAGAAAGGTCTTTCATAGGGTAGAGGACAGGAGTGATTTAAATGATGAAAGGGATGCTAATGCAAAAGAAGATTATGGGATGGATAAAGAAACAAAACATGGGTTTAGAGGAAGTGTAAATGTTTACAGCAGAATTATTGCCATTGTCTGCTCTGCAGAAATGTGGGACATAAGGTAGATGAATTCAATGTCAAGGCCATAAGGTTGTAAACTGTCTAAACTGAAAGATGAGCTGCTGTTCCTCGACCTTGTGTTGAACTTCAATGGGATATGCAGGAAGTCAAATCAAGAGGATGGGAGCAGGTTGGACAATTCAAGTTAACGGTGATAAATGCTTTGTGTGTTGCAGTATATTTGGAGAGGGTGATGCAGATGACTTGCAGGAGCTTCAGGCATCGATGGAACGTCTGCTGCAGGAGCAGCGCAGTGAAGAGTTCAGTGAAGAAGAGGAGGAGGAGGTGGCTTCCAATTCAAGCCCTCCCGAAGAAAGTGTCTATAATGCAGAATCCTCAGTGAATGGAGCAGAGGGGGAAGATGATGAAAATCCAGCAAGCAGCAGTGACCAAAGTGGAATTCATGAAGAGTGGCATTCAGGTTATATATGCTGTATTCTTGATGATTACACTATTATGTAGTGTTTGTGAGTGCAGTTTTAGATAGTATACGTAGGGTAGTGCTGATGATTTATTTAACTGAATGTTGGTGATTTTATAATGTTATACACAATGCTGATAAGATGGTGGTAAAGAAATCAATGACTTATAATTGGGGCAAGTGATTTGTCACATCAAATAATTTGTTGTCATTCTGCTCTGTATAAAAAGTGACATTTCCATTATCTTTGGGACTTTTTGCAACAAATTGTAGTTACTACAGTTGTTAATTGTACAAAGAACTATGCAATGTGCAAAGAGTTGTGCAGTCACACAATTCTGCCTTGCACCATATCACTTGCTGTAATTATATATGTAGATATTGAATCCATTGTTGTAAACCAGATCATAGAACATGTTGGACGCACTTGGTCAAAAATGTGATGGTCTACTGTAGCTTAAAAGTAAAGTAAAATTTATTTATTAGTCAAGTAGGCTTACATTAACACTGCAAAGAAGGTACTATGAAAATCCCCTAGTCGCCACACTCCGGCACCTGTTCAGGTACACTGAGGGAGAATTTAGCATGGCCAATGCATCTAACCAGCACGTCTTTCGGACTGTGGGAGGAAACCGGAGCACCCAGAGGAAACTCTCCGTGTGGATGTGTGGAGTTTGCACAATGACCCAAGCCGGGAATTGAACCCGGGTCCCTGGTGCTGTGAGGCAGCAGTGCTAACCACTGTGCTGCCCCTAATGTTGAACATTGAGGGTTCATGTAACTTGGAGCTTTACATTCTAAGAATTTTCACTGTGCTGTAATAGGGTGACCATGCATGTTAGAATTTTGAAGAGGACATCAGCATTAGCTTAATGAGCATCAGTGGTGGTTCATTGAACAAATGGACTATGTGACCTGGCACTGACCCCAGAGGTCTCAAATTTAATCAGCAATCCTTCCGGATTTGCTGACCTCGGCCATGATGGTGGTTACCTCAGGCTGTGGGAACGTACAATGCGCCAGATGCACCCATACCATTCCCTGCCTGAATGTGAGTGACTCCTGTTGGAACTGTAAATGATGAAAAGTGTGGGATTCGGCTTGGCATGGTGGTCTCCATTGGTCAAAGGGATCACTGGCACTTGCTGGCCACCCTAATGCATGTATAAGAGGCAAGCACTCATAGCCACCAAGCGAGGAAGAAGAGGTGATCAGAGAACTTCAAAGGGAAAGTTGAGTAACCAGCACTGACCTGCAATAAGGAGTGCTATCACCATGCCTGAATGGTGAGCATGGAGTTAAATAAACAAAGATGGTATAACACCAGATCCTGAGTGTTGAAAGAAGTAAGGATAGCTAACAGAATTTTGGATTTTATTCTCAGGGAATTGGAATTCAAAGGTGAATCAGTGATGCTTCAGTTATATGAAGCCTTGGTCAGACCCCATTCAGAGCACTGCATTCAGTTTTGGGCATTGAACCTTGGCAAGGATGTATTGGCCTTGTGGAGAGGTGGGCGCATGTTGGTGTAGTGCAGGTTGACCAGATTCATAGAACCATAGAATCCGTACAGTGTAGAAGGAGGCCATTTGGCCCATCGAGTCTGCACCGACAATAATCCCACCAAGGCCATATCCCTGTAACCCCACATAATCCCCCTGACACTAAGGGGCAATCCCATCCAGACCTGTTCCCCATAACACCAAGTATTTATCCCGCAAATCCCCCTGACCTACACATCTTGGGACACTAAGGGGCAATTTAGCATGGCTAATCCACCTAACTTGCACATCTTTGGAGATTGATTCTGGTGTTTAAAGGGTTAAATTTGAGACCAGCTTGCATGAGGTTGTATTGAGTTTAAAAGTTGGTCTGATTGAGGTATTTAAAATGATTAAGGAATTTGCTATTCCTCCGCTGTCGCTGGACCAAAAAGATGGCACTCCCTAGCAGTACTGTGGGTGTACCTACACCTCATGGACTATGGTGGTTCCTGAAGGTGGCTCATTACCACCTTCTCAAGGGCAGTTATGGATGGCTGACACATTCTGGATTCGTCAGCGATGCTCACCTCCTATGAAAGAAAAGTCATCCAGCGGGGATAGCCACAACAAGGAGGTTTATTTTTAAAATTGGACTAGATAATTTAGGAGTGAAATCGGGAAGCACCCTTTCACCCAAAAAGCTGCGGATTTCGAGTCAATTGACAGTTTTGCATCTGATGTGAATGGAATTTTGAGAGTTCATAAGGTCAAGGGTTATTGAACACAAGCAGGTGAATTGAGTTGAGATACAGATCTGCCATGATCTAGCTGAATGGCTTACTCCCGTTCACTTACTCCTGATAAATGAAGAGATGCAATTGTGGGATGATGGTGCAGGTGTCGAAAGTAAGAAATGGAACTCAGCAAGCGATGTTCTTGTAGACTCAGAAGTAAGAAGTAGAGAGTTGTAAGATTGCAGCTGCTGATGGTTATAAGATGTTTATTTTGGTCAGTTGGGTGTCTGACATCTCAAACAAGTGGGAAATCCACAACATAAGAGTATCTGTTTAACTAACATGGAATGCATACTTTCACCATTTGGGTGCAAAGATACCACTTAACGAAGCAACTAACCCCTGAGGAATTGGTGCAGTTTGCTGCAATAGAAGCTGAGGGAATGATGATTTGGTCAGGGAATTTAATGGTGTTTAGCCGTCCAAACCATCAAGTTACCATTCCTGCTGTCCATCCTCAATCACCACACCAAATTAAACATCGTCTTCTTTGGAACTTAGTGTCAAGTACCCAGTCCCCAAGAACTTACACTTCCCATTAGTTGGCTGGTAAATTGTCAGAAGGTCCCTAAAATGGACCTTTTTGGTTTAACTATGAGATTGTGATTACAGATACTCGGTCTGATGGCTTGGTGGATAACTCCACTTGCAGTTTGGTACAGAGTCATATAACACAGAATGGATAGTCAGAGTCTTTTTCCCCAGGATAGAGATGTCAATTACTAGGGGACACAGGTAAAAGGGGGAAAGTTTAAAGGAGATGAGAGGCAAGGTTTTTACATAGAGGGTGGTAATTGCCCTGGAATATGCTGCCAGAGGGGGTGGTAGAAGCAAGTACAATAGCTATATTTAAGAGTCATCTTGACAGATACATGAATAGGCAGGGAATACAAGGATACAGATGGCGTAGAGGCAAAAGCTCTTTAGTTTGGAAAGGCATCATGTGTCGGCGCAGGCTTGGTGGGCCGAAGGGCCTGTTGCTGTGCTGTACTGTTCTTTGACTCTAATTAGTTGAGCTCGGCTACAACTACAGTGCTACACTTTGGTGTCCCTGGGTTAGAAAGTGGGGAAGAAAAACAATACAAATGTGACTGATATTCCGTGACCTATGCTGGAAAATGCGTATCAGTTGAGAGCAGGAGTTGGCTCTGACACAATGCTGTCCTCGCTCCCCATTTTCAATTCACCATAGTCTGTTAAATGGGAAAACGAAAAGCTGACATGTCTGGCAAGAGCCAGCACCTTTGCGAAAGAGAGGGGAAGAAGAAAGGACTGAACTAATCGAGGAGTGAATTGCTTGTGAGATCTTGTGCAGGTATTTGTGCATCTTTATGAAGGGTAAATTCAGACCAAAGGTTGCAAAGTATCCTGGCATCATCCACCATGCCTGTCAGCGGTTCCTCAATCCCTCTTATTTCAACCCCAGGCTTGCCATTCACATTCTTAAAGCTGTCTGGTTCGACAGTGGGGGAAGAATGAGCAAGTAAGTGAACAAGAAGAACCATAATAAAATGAACAAACAAATGCATGGGTGTGTTTAAAAAAATAAAATGACTTTCTCTCATAGTTTTAATGGTAAAGGTGATAATATTTTTCAAAAATGGCTGGTCAGTAAAGAGGACTTCATGTCCTGGGAATGAATTGACTAAATATAAAAAATATAAAAAGATTAATTCAGAGCTTAAATGCCACTACAGGCTCGAGAAGCTGAATGGCCAAGTCCTGTTCTTATATTCCTAACTAGAAAAGTGTTGAAGGCTGTGGTGGAATATTCATACTAACATGTTTAGAATGAACCTTTAAAATTAGAAACATTTGCAGCTAGTGAAAATATTGGCGTTATTGACATTACAGACTCATGGCCGCAAAGCGAAGATGGACGAGAGGTGAAGCTAGGATGGTATAGCATGTTTCGAAAGGATAGAGCAGGTAAGTTAGTTAGAGAGTTCACGTTATTGACCAGACAGGACTCAGCAGCTATCAAAATAAAGGTGAGCATAGCAGAGGGAAATATAGACAATATAATAGTAAAGAGGCTGCCAAATTGGCAAACAAGCAACTGCTTTCATCCTCCAACTCCAGAATAGTTGGAAAGAAACTTTCTGGAAGTGATCATGGACATGCCAGACACCCAGGGCCAAGAAGCAGTAACTGGAAGGGAGTGATGGAAATGAAACAGTAATGACTGATAGCTTCGAAGAGGTGATATGGAGAACTGGCGATAGGTTCTATATGAAACATATTTTACATCATTCCTCTGAAACTGGTTAGTGATAAAGAAAGAGTTAGAAAACTTACTTAGCTTCTCATCTAGTCCTTATGACTTTCCAAAATGTCTTTTGTTTAGAACCAATGGATTGCATTCTTGGGAATTCACTTGTTAAATCAGTTGATATGACAGCCAGTTTGCAAGTCATGAGGTCCTACGAACAGCAAGGGAATGACAAGTTAATCAGTTTTTAAAAAATGGTAATAGTTCTGGGAGGATTGCTGGGTCGGATGTAGGGAAAAGCTCCCTACTGTTTTTAAAATTGTGGCATCTGAACAGGAAGATGGAGCTTGTTCTGCCTCATCTGAAAGTAATTTGGGTGAATATTTGGGTTCCACTAATCATTGTATAGTTGTTTCATATAACAAGGCCAACATACCAGTAACATTGCATAAGACTCTAGAGGAGAATGCTTTGGAGCTATACAGGGTCAAAATGAGAATCTGGGATATGGTGAGGCAGTGGTGATGGTGCTGGACTCGTCCATTGTACATCCCCACCGTGGCAAGGTGTGAAATGAAGCTAAATAAATCTAGCACCTGAACAATAGCAGCTGATTTCAGAATATCTGTCCCTACTTTGCCTGGCTTCCATGTTACTTCCAGTCTTGATGTTCTGAAAAGCAATCCAGCCAAACGCAATGCACAATTCTGGATTTAATTATTTTCACACTGGAATTGATCACACATGTGAAATGACTAAGTATGTGTCATGATGGTGGCAGTTTTCTTTTGTAGGATCCGAAAGGAAGTGCATGAGTATGATGGATAATTTTGAAATTGCATAAATACAGAAACTGTATCTCAGTGTTACCTGCCAGGCATGTAGCAATGTATAGGTTCAAAGCATTGCAATCCATCTGACTCGTCCCAATGTGAGAAAAAGGCCATGAGTTGCAGTAGTTACATAACCTTTTCTTTCCGCTGAATATCTATCCAGTTCTCTGCTCTCTTCATCTTGACTCTACCTGCCTAGACAGTTGGGTTTACCATCCCCAGGGCTTGATAAACTACATCCCAGAGAACATAAGAAAATAAGAACAGGGAGCAGATGTGTAAAAACAATAACACTAGGGTTATTATATTAGGTGATTTCAACTTTCCCAACATTAACTGCGATATACATAGTGTTAAGGGCTTGGATGGAGTAGATTTCTTGAAATGTGCATCGAAGAACTTTTGAAATCAATGTGTGGCGGGTCGAACAAGGGAGGGAGCTGTGCTGGACCTGATTCTGGAGAATGAAGCCGGATAGATGGTGAAGTGGTGGTGGGGGGAGCATTTTAGTGTTGGCGATCACAACATGGTACAATTTAAGTTTGTTATGGACAAGGAAATAGACAAGCTGCCAAAAAAATGTTTTGGATTGGGGAGAGCAAATTTTAGTAAAATAAGACAGGATCTGGCCAAGGTAGACTGGCAACAGCTACTACTAATGGGAAAATCTACAGAAGAGCAGTGGAAGGGGAGGCATTCAAAAAGGAAATGGGGAGGGTGCGAGCCCAGCATGTTCCCTCTAGGGCGATGGGTAGGAAGGAATAACAAGCCCAGAGAACCACGGATGACCAGAGATATTCAGGATACAATGAGAAGGGGAAAAAAAAGGCTTTTAAAAAAAGTACAAGGGGAGCAAATTAGTGGAGGCATTAGCGAGGTATAGAAAATGCAGGGTAGCACTTAATAAAGCAATTAGAAATACAAATGGGGGTATGTGAAAGCTCTGGCTGGTAAAAGTAGGGAAAATTCCAAGATATTCTATAAGCATATCGGTGGGAAGAGGATAGCCAGGGAAAGAGTAGGGACCATTAGGGACCAAGGGGGCTATCTGTGGGTGGAGCCAGATGACATTGGTAGAGTGTTGAATAAATGCATCTGTCTTCGCCCAAAAGAATGAGGACGATGCTATGCAATTCAGGGCGGGAGACTATGAAGTTCTTGAGCAAATTGATCGAGGGAAGGACAAGATATTGGAGGTGTTGGCAGCCTTAATTGGATAAATCTCCAGGTCCAGATGAATTTTGCCCTAGGCTGCTGTGGGAGGCAAAGGAGGAGATTGCAGGGGCTCTGACCCAAATTTTCAATTCCTCTCTGGCCAGGGAGGAGGTGCCAGATGACTGGAGAGCAGCTAATGTAGTTCTGCTCTTTAAGAAGGGTTGTAGAGATAAACCAGGGAACTACAGACCAGTATGTTTTACGTCAGTGGTAGGGAGACGATTGGAGAAATCTCTAAAGCAGAGCATTTATCTCCACTTGGACAGGCAAAGCTTGATCAGGGAAAGTCAGCACGGCTTCATCAGAGGGAGGTCATGCCTAACAAATTTTGATTGAATTTTTTGAGGAGGGGACCGGTGTATAGACGAGGGTAGTGCAGTCGATGTAGTTTATATGAATTTCAGCAAAGCCTTTGACAAGGTCCCACATGGGAGACTTGTAAAGATAAATTCAGATGGGACACAGGGTAATTTTGATAAAATGGATTCAAAATTGGCTCAGTTGTAGGAGACAGTGGGTGATGACAGAAGGCTGCTTTAGTGACTGGAATCAATGTCCAGTGGCGTTAGGCCCCCTATTATTCGTCATTTATATAAATGACATTGATGACTATGTGGGGATAGGATTAGTAAATTTGCGGATGACACAAAGATTGGACGGGTGGTTAACAGTGAGGTGGAGTGTTTGAGCTACAAGAACCTATAGACGGAATGGTCAAATGGGCAGATAAGTGGCAGATGGAATTTAACCCTGGAAAGTGTGAGGTGATACATTTTGTAAGGAGTAATTTGACAAGAAAGTACTCAATGAATGGTAGGACACTCGGAAGTTCAGTGGAACGAAGGGACCTTGGCGTGTTTGTTCACATACCTCTGAAAACGGAAGGGCATGTTAGTAGAGTGGTGAAAAAGGCATATGGGACACTTGCCTTTATCAATCGAGGCAGAGATTACAAAGGCAGAAAGTCATGTTGGAGTTGTATAGAACTTTGCTGAGGCCACAGCTAGAATACTGTGTGCAGTTCTGGTCACCACATTGTCGGAAGGATGTGATTGCACTGGAGAGGGTGCAGAGGAGATTCACCAGGATGCTGCCTGGGATGGAACATTTAAGTTATCAAGAAAGGTTGGGTAGGCTTGGGTTGTTTTCGTTGGAGCAGAGAAGACTGACGGGCTACGTGATCAAGGTGTACAAGATTATGAGGGACAGTGGATAAGGAGCAGCTGTTCCCCTGAGTTGAAGGGTCAGTCACAAGGGGACATAGGTTCAAGGTGAAGGGCAGGAGGTTTATTCAGGGGGGATATGAGGGAAAACGTTTTTTACTCAGAGGGTGGTGATGGTCTGGAATGCGCTGCCTGGGAGATTGATGGAGGTGGGCAGCCTCACATCCTTTAAAAAGTATTTGGATGAGCACTTAGCCCTGAATGTTATGATGTGCCATGGGTCAAGTGCTGGCAGATGGGATTAGGTGAGAGTTTAGGTGTTTCTAATGTGTCTGTGCGGACTCAATGGGCTGAAGGGCCTCTTCTGTGCTATGATTCTATGTGTAAGCAATTCAGCCCCTCAAGTGTGCATTGCCATTCAACATGACCGTGATTGATCTCATCACAGCCTCATCTTCCTGTCTGCTCCCCATAATCCTTCATCCCTCTACTAATTAAACACCTATCTATTTCCTCAAATTTGTTCAGTGTTCTGCATCCACTGCACTCTGGGGTAGAGAATTCCATGGATTCAATGCGCTTTGAGTGAAGTAATTCCTCCTCATTTGTTTTAAATCTGCCGACCCTCAGTCTACAACGATGGCCTCCTGTTCAAGAATGTCCAACAAGGGGAAACATCCGCTCTATGTCTACCCTGTCAATCCCCTTCAGCATCTTGTATACTTCAATTAGATCTCCTCTCATTCATCTAAACTCCAGTGAGTATAGAACATAAACTGTTCAATCTTTCTTCGTAAGACAAGTCCTTCATCCCTGGAATGAATCCAGTGAACCTTCTCTGAACCGCCTCGAATGCGTTTACATCCTCCTCAAGTAAGGGAATCAAAACTGTACGCAGTACTCCAGATGCAGTCTCACCAATGCCCCATACGGTTGCAGCAGCACTTCTCTTTTTTTGTACTCTATTCCATTAGCAAAGAATGCCAAAATTCCATTTACCTTCCTTATTTCTTGCATACTAACTTGCTGCAATTTGTGCATAAGATCCCTCTGTGCCGAAGCTCCCACAAGCTGTGGCTACAACACACTGCCTAACCCTGCATCCCTATTTTATTTAATTATATTTTCAACTTGTTTTTAATTTTACTCATCTCTTTTTTTTTCTTCCTGCCTCAACTTCAATCTCATGAGATAGAAAACCGAGAAGAGAGAAATACTCACCCATCGATCATCTGGTTGTGATATCACGTAGGCATGTTCACTCAATGTGGTAGGACTGCGACAGCTTATCTCCCAGCTCTCCTGCCTTGGTACACTCTGCCCCCCGCCCCCACCCACTGACCAGCGGTAGGTGGGGGGAGGTCACAGTGTAAGGGTAACAGGGTAAACCATTTCGGACTGAGATGAGAACTTTCTTCATCCAGAGTGTGGTCCGCCTGTGGAATATGCTAACACAAAGCATGGTATGTTTTCAAAAATGAGTGAAGTAAAACTCTTGGGGTTAAAGCAATCAAAGGATATGGGGAGGAAAGTGGGAACAGGTTACTGAGTTGGATGATTAGCCATGATCATAATGAATGGCAGCGGATCAGGCTTGTACTGAATAGCCTATCCCTGCTCCTGTCTTCCAAGTTTCTATTTTTCTGAGCTGGAGTTTGCGCATATTGGTTTAATTTTGTAATTACGTCAAGCGTTATTTGAGTTAATTATCCTCCTGAGGATCTTGAATATCCCAATTGGATTTCTCATGAGTGTTATTTTCTTAAACTGCCAACATTCCCAGTTCTCACAGACTTTCTGTGTAGCTCAGAACTTGAAATTCAAAGTGCCACTTACTTTGTTCTTTTCCTGACTTCTCTTAGGATGTCCCCAGTTTTCTGCCATCCAAGTGTTCAAATTCCCTTTTGAAAGTTACTCCCACAGTTTTAGGCCGTGCATTGCAGACCAGCATAATTTGCTGCAGAAGCAAATCCCCTCTCCCTTTGCTTCCTCTTCTGCTGAATACTTTAGAAATTGATCTTGGATGAGGCTGTATTTTACATATTGGACGCAACTCTAGGTTGAGAATACATAAAGAACAGATTCAGAGTTGAAAATTAAGTATTCTAAATTATGGCAAGAGGATTGAAATGCTTTAATTGGAGAAATGTGCAAGATGAGATATGATACAGGTGTTTAAAATACTGTGAGCAATGGTAATGTTGCTATTTGTCGATTACTGAAGCTGGTGAGCCCAGATCTACAGCAGTGACTTATTTATGTAGCACCTTTAACATAATAAATCAATCGAAGGAGACATTTTACAACAAAATACGACACAGCCACGTGAGATATGTGGTCAGAAGACCCAGAACTTGATCATAGAGTATGTTTTAAGGATTGCCTAAAAGGAGGAAGGTGAGGGAGAGAGGCAGAGGGGTGTAGGGGGAGAATTTCAGAGCTTTGGGCCAAGGCAACTGAAGGCCTAGTTGCCTTGGCCCAAAGCTCTGGAATCAGAGATAGTCAAGAAGCCAGAACTAGATGAGTGTGTACATCTTAGAGGGTTATGGGACTGGAGGAGATTACAGCATTAGGGAGGGATGTGAAGGGATTTGAAAGCAAGGATGAGAATTTTAAAATCCAGGCGTTGATTTTGATTTGATTTATTATTGTCACATGTATTAGCATACAGTAAAAAGTATTGTTTCTTGCGCGCCATACAGACAAAACATTCCTTTCATAGAGAAGGAAAGGAGAGAGCGCAGAATGTACTATTACAGTCATAGCTAGGGTGTAGAAAAAGATCAACTTAATGCAAGGTAAATCCATTCAAAAGTCTGACAGCAGCAGGGAGGAAGCTGTTCTTGAGTCGGTTAGTACGTGACCTCAGACTTTTGTATTTTTTTCCCAAAAGAAGAAGGTGGAAGAGAGAATGTCCGGGGTGCGTGGAGTTCTTAATTATGCTGGCTGCTTTCCCGAGGCAGCGGGAAATGTGGACAAAGTCAATGGATGGGAGGCTGGTTTGCGTGATGGATTGGGCTTGACCTGTCAGCATAGGTCAGCAATCTTGGGAATGATAGGGGAGTGGGTCTTGCTGCCATTTAATACACTGGGCAGCCTGGGTTTTGCATGATTTCAGGTTTACTTAGGGTAGAATGTGGGAGACCAGATAAGAATGCTTTGGAAAAGTTGGCCAGAGGCAGCAAACTTATGAGGGTTTCAGCAGCAGATGAGCTGAAACAAGAGATGAAGTCAGGCTATGTTATGGAGGTGGAAAAACAATGGCATGAATATGAGGTCTCAAGCTGACTCGGGATTAAATGTGACACCAAGGTTGGAACCAGACTAACTTAATCTCAGACTGGTGCCAGGGAGTGGGGATGGTGTCAGAATAGAGTCATAGAGGTTTACAGCATGGAAACGGGCTTTTCGGCCCAACTTGTCCATGCCGCCCTTTTTTTTTTAAAACCTCTAAACTAATCCCAATTGCCCGCATTTGGCCCATATCCCTCTATGCCCATCGTACCCATGTAACTATCTAAATGCTTTTTAAAAGACAAAATTGTACCCACCTCTACTACTACCTCTGGCAGCTTGTTCCAGGCACTCACCACCCTCTGTGTGGAAAAAATTGCCCCTCTGGACACTTTTGTATCTCTCCCCTCTCACCTTAAACCTATGCCCTCTAGTTTTAGACTCCCCTACCTTAGGAAAAGATATTGACTATCTCGCTGATCTGTGCCCCTCATTTATTTTATAGACCTCTATAAGATCACCCCTCAGCCTCCTACGCTCCAGAGAAAAAAGTCCCAGTCCATCCAGCCTCTCCTTGTAACTCAATCCATCAAGTCCCAGTAACGTCCTAATAAATCTTTTCTGCACTCTTTCTAGTTTAATAATATCCTTTCTATAATAGGGTGACCAGAATTGCACACAGTATTCCAAGTGTGGCCGTATCAATGTCTTGAACAACTTCAACAAGACGTCCCAACTCCTGCTGAGGAACAGAGTTCAGAGCCTTAACTGAAAACAATTACTTCCCAATATTTAATTGGAGGAAATTTGTACCCATCCAGTACTGGATGTCAGATAAGCAGTCTGATAATTTAGCCAAGTATGAGAATTGATTAACTTGGTAAGTTGTTTGGTTTAGGTGTGGACTTAAACTCCTCTAGGCAGTGATTTCAATTTTCTCCTGGAGTCTCTGCACTCTGCCCAAAGAAAGGAGTAGAGTTACCCATTTAAAGCTGAAGAAAGTTGGCCTTAGTCACAGAAGCAGCTTTCCTGACCCTGACCAGGCTTTTGATTTGATTTATTATTGTCAAATGTATTAGTATACAGTGAAAAGCATTGTTTCGTGCACGCTATACAGACAAAGCATACCCTACATAGAGAAGGAAAGGAGAGAGTGCAGAATGTAGTGTTACAGTCATTACACTGAATTAGGCAGTCATGCATGTGAACGCATCCCTAATATGGCCTGTTGCGGACAGTCTGCATATTGAACTTTACTAAACATTGAGCCACTGTCAATGTTACTAAACTAAAATCATATGGGATTCAGAGTGGGCTGGCTAGATGGATTCAGAACTGGCTTGGTTAAAGAAGTCATGATGTGGAGATGCCGGTGTTGGACTGGGGTAAACACAGTAAGGAGTCTAACAACACCAGGTTAAACTCCAACAGGTTTATTTGGTAGCAAACGCCACTAGCTTTCGGAGCGCTGCTCCTTCGTCAGGTGAGTGGGAGATCCCACTCACCTGACGAAGGAGCAGCGCTCCAAAAGCTAGTGGCGTTTGCTACCAAATAAACCTGTTGGACTTTAACCTGGTGTCGTTAGACTCCTTACTTGGTTAAAGAAGACAGAGTAGCGGAGAAAGTGTGTTTCAGAATGGAGATCTGTAACTAGTGGTGTTCCGCAGGGATTAGTGCTGGGGACCTCTATTGTTTGTAATATATCATAGAAACCCTACAGTGCAGAAAGAGGCCATTCGGCCCATCAAGTCTACACCGACCACAATCCCCCCCAGGCCCTACCGCCATATCCCGACATATTTACCCGCTAATCCCTCTAACCTACGCATTTCAGGACACCAAGGGGCAATTTTAGTGTGGCCAATCAACCTAACCCGCACATCTTTGGACTGTGGGAGGAAACCGGAGCACCCGGAGGAAACCCACGCAGACACGAGGAGAATGTGCAAACTCCACAAAACAGTGGCCCAAGCCAGGAATCGAATCTAGATACCTGGAGCTGTGAAGTAGCAGTGCTAACCACTGTGCTACCGTGCCGCCCAGGCCATGATCTGGAGGAAAATATGGGTGGTATGATTAGTAAGTTTGCGGATGACACGAAGATTGGTGGAGTTGCTGATAGTGCGAGGGATTGCCAGAGAATACAACAGGATATAGATAGACTGGAGACTTGGGCACAGAAATGGCAGACGGAGTTTAATCCGGACAAATGCGAGGTGATGGATTTTGGAGGATCAAATTTGTGTGTGAATTACACTGTAAATGCTTAGGAACATTAACATACAGAGGGATCTGGGAGTGCAGGTCCACAGTTCCCTAAAAGTGGCAACACAGGTGGCCAAGATGAATAAGAAGGCATATAGCATGCTTGCCTTCATCAGCCGGGGCATTGAGTACAAGAGTTGGGAAATCATGTTGCAGCTTTATAAAACCTTGGTTAGGCTGCATTTGGAGTATTGTGTGCAATTCTGGTCGCCACACTCCAGAAGGATGTGGAAGCTTTGGAGAGAATGCAAAGAAGGTTCACCAGGATGTTGACTGCTCTCGAGGGTGTTGGCTATGAGGAGAGGTTGAATAAACTAGGATTGTTTTCACTGGAAAGACAGAGACTGAGGGGAGACCTGATAGAGGTCTACACAATTATGAGAGGCATAGACAGCATGGGTAGTCAGAGGCTTTTCCCCAGGTGGAAGTATCAATTACAAGGGGGCACAGGTTCAAGATGAGGGGGAAAGTTTAAGGAAGATGTGCGGGGGAAGTTTTTCACACAGAGAGTGGTGGGTGCTTGGAATGTGCTGCCAGAGGAGGTGGTGGAAACAGGCACATTAGCAACATTTAAAAGGCATCTGGCTGGGTCCATGAATAGGGAGGGAATAGAGGGATATGGACCTAGTAAGGGCAGAAGTTTTTTTTTAGTTCATCAGGGCAACATGATCGGTACAGGCATGGAGGGCTGAAGGGCCTGTTCCTGTGCTGTACCTTTCTTTGTACATTAAGCTACTTTAACCTGCTTGATTAAAATTATCTATCGTTTTTGAAAAATACCTCCAAACTATTTCTTCTAAGAAATAGCAGTCTCTTGGGGTCGCGGATGACTTAAATCCTCATGTTTACTGTTGGGTAACCCAATTCCTTTCCTAACAAAGAAACCAGCTCCGACATTTGACTTGCTATATAGGACACCCCAGCAGTGCCAGCGTTCACAGCTGTTAGCACATGGACTGCACTTAATTGCCAAAATAATAATGGCTGAAATTTACAAAGCTTTGTAATATAATCCCCACGAAATGAAGCCATCTGCAGTAATTGGGCTATTTTCAATGGTGTGGGAGGGAAAAGCTGACCTGATGGTTTTTAGATCAGTAGTTTTGACTGGCTGTTTTTTTTTTTGTAATGGTCTTCCTAAAGGATTTTCTGTTCTTGCAATTTGCATAGATGACAGCGAGGAAGATGTTGCAGGTGAAAGTGCCGAGTTTGACAGCGTCTTCAGCAGATTGGAGGAGCTGCGAATGACACTGGAGCAAGAAATGGGCTTTGAAAACTTCATTGAAGCTTACAACAAAATTAAGGTTGCTTGGTTTCTTCGCATGTTTTAATGCTGTCTTGTGTTATTTTTGTTCAAGTCTAGGTGGGGTTTAGACCATTTGAGAAATTCAGAGGGATTCTGAATACTTGCATCAAATTGAAGACTGAACTCTCAAATCGAATGCAAAGCTGGAGAAAAACGGTTTCTGCAGTGGCTGACCCTTGGTGCAAAGTTTTTGATGTTTTTGCCGGTCAGAAACTGAGGGGATATTTTACTAAACCAGGGAGAAGAAAATTCTTGGGAAGTGATACCTCATGGACAAGCCTTGAATATCTCTCACTGTTGAGGTTTAAATACTGATCGGATCAGGAAATCAGATTGCAAATCCAAGCATTGTGGTGAACTTATATTTGGATGTCTTGGTGTTCTGGTGAACTTGGAATGCCAAAATCCTTGTTAAAAATTGCTGTTAATTGGTACGGAGAAGTTATGAGACAGAAAGAAAGATCACAATTTTCCTAACCAAGGGGATTCTCGCAAACTATAACCATGAATTTGGATTGTTCAGTGCAGCCTACTTTTCCATTCACCAGAATGATATGGGGCTAAACCAGTTACATTTTAAAGACTGGTTTCATAAACTAGACTTGCATTCCCTCTTGTATAGGACACCAATAAATTTAAGATGGTTAAAGGATTTGACAGGGTAAACAGAGGAAAAGCTATTTCCTCTGGGGGGATCAGTCTGGAGCAGGTACCTTAATAATGGAGTTAAGCCAGTTCTTCACAGCATAAGGGTATGTTCGGATCCCAGCTGATTATACTGAGCAAGTCAGATCCCAGAGTGAAACTTGATAGACCGAAACTTTTTTTTAAAGAAATCATGGAGGTAAGTTACTGAATAAATTCACAGGAACCTGCTGATAAACTTTGAACACCAACTAAAATATTTATTAAACAAAAGAAAACAAACTATTACAGCAGACACACAGGTCTCAATACAAACAGGTGACAAAGCTTCAAATTCACTCTGTTCCTTTACCCCAGCGATATTGTTATGGACCCACAAACCAGTGAAGAGTTTCCATGAGCTTGATGCAAAATGGCTTCTGGATTGAGACTGGCACAGTTACAAATGGTTTTCTTCCAGTGAATTCCTGAGCATTCACTTGATGCTTTTCACCTAACTTACGCCCCAAGACATTCAGATTTCAAAACTGGGATTAATGAGTTTTTGTTAGGCAAGTGTCTTCTGCTTTATGGATCAATGTGAGTGTAGTTAAGATACAGATCAGCCTTTACCTAATTGAATCGGCTCAAGCGGCTGAATGGTTTATCCTGTTTCCATGCTCTAAGAGAGAGGAGTGGAACGGTTTCGGTACATTTTGAGAGGCATTTGATGATGTACTAAATGCTCGTGATGTTTACACACCTGTGATGGATTTGCAGCACTCCAGATGTCTTAAATCTTGTTTTGGTTGCAAAGTAATGAAATGTGATTTGATTTTCTCTATCCCGCCCCCACCCACATCACCTCCAAGCCCACCTTTATAGGGCCTGGAAAAAGTCAGGCCATTAACTCTTTTTCTCTTTCCACACATGCTGCCTCAGTATTTGCACAGTACGGGGCCCTCCAATTCAAGCTCTTCAGAACTGCAGTTAGGCAGGGAATTTAGCACAAGGAGGAAAGTAAATGAAAACTGATACACCAGTTGAAACAGGATTTTGCACCATCTTTGGCTGGAAAGACTATCTGGATTCTCTGGGGGAATCACAGAACCTGCTCCAACTCGAGACAAAAAATATGCTTGGCTCTTGTTCTGACATCACCAAAATAGGATGTGGTTAATAGCTGACTGCATCAAAGACACCCAGTGACATACAACTGATATCCTTACTCTCAACACCACATGTAGCCTTAACCTTATTTATGGTATTCATCAAAGTGGATACCAGTATGAGTGTGAAACTGAATCCTCCAAGGTAACAGGAACCTTCATGTGAGTGTTGACAAAAGGATCTGTGGGATTTTTTTTCTTGAATGATTCCTTCAGAGCTCTGCCTTTGAGAGATTATCTGATCCCAGGTTAGCTTTGTTAAAATGGCTACCATGGTATATATCTCCTGCTGAGCCATGAATCCAAGGGAACACCGCCTTTGAAATTCAGACAGATGTGTAATCTGCTTTCCCATTGACCAGAATGTTTTGCGTCTTGTCCTTTGAGTTATCTGAGTCCAGTGGCTACTTTTCAGACGAGGAAAAAGTATTTGCCCTTAAAGGCTTTACTCTAAATTGGGCTGCTGCAAAGTTTCTTTAGCAGATTCTTTCTCAGACAGTGCCAGGAACTTCAATGCTAGGCATCTTATAGTACCCCTACATCATTAGAAGAATCCTCGTACATTGGTGGCATGTCTCATGGAGCGAGAACACAAAATATCTACCTTTCAGAAGAGGCTATCTCTTGGAGGAATTGAGTGTGGAAACTAAGGTATACCAGAAGCATATTCTTCAAATGCAATTTGTCTCTTCTCAATCCCTCATGTTAAATTTGTACCTAAGTGGATGATCCTGATGTTTATATTTCATGTTGAGGAACTTGTATTCTTTCCCACTTGCGTGGTACTGTTCAAGTTATTAACATTGACTGGTGAGTGGTGCGAATTAGAACATAGAACATTACAGCGCAGTACAGGCCCTTCAGCCCTCGATGTTGCGCCGACCAGTGAAACCAATCTAAAGCCCATCTAACCTACACTATTCCAATATCATCCATATGTTTATCCAATGACCATTTAAATGCCCTTAATGTTGGCGAGTCCACTACTGCTGCAGGCAGGGCATTCCACACCCTTACCACTCTCTGCGTAAAGAACCTACCTCTGACATCTGTCCTATATCTATTACCCCTCAATTTAAAGCTATGTCCCCTCGTGCTAGCTATCACCATCCAAGGGAAAAGGCTCGCACTATCCACCCTACCTAATCCTCTGATCATCTTGTATGCCTCTATTAAGTCACCTCTTAACCAACTTCTCTCTAACGAAAACAACCTCAAGTCCCTCAGCCTTTCCTCATAAGACCTTCTCACCATACCAGGCAACATCCTAGTAAATCTCCAATGCACCCTTTCCAATGCTTCCACATCCTTCCTATAATGCGGCGACCAGAACTGTACGCAATACTCCAAATGCGGCCGCACCAGAGTTTTGTACAGCTGCAACATGACCTCCTGGCTCCGAAGCTCAATCCCTCTACCAATAAAAGCTAACACTCCGTACGCCTTCTTAACAACCCTATCAACCTGGGTGCCAACTTTCAGGGATCTATGCACATGGACATTGAGATCTCTCTGTTCATCCACACTACCAAGTATCTTACCATTAGCCCAGTACTCTGTAATCCTGTTACTCCTTCCAAAGTGAATCACCTCACACTTTTCCGCATTGAACTCCATTTGCCACCTCTCAGCCCAGCTCTGCAACTTATCTATGTCCCTCTATAACCTGCAACAACCTTCCGCACTGTCCACAACTCCACCGACTTTAGTGTCATCCGCAAATTTACAAACCCATCCTTCTACGCTCATCCAGGCCATTTATAAAAATGCCAAACAGCAGTGGCCCCAAAACAGATCCTTGCGGTACACCACTAGTAACTGAACTCCAGGATGAACATTTCCCAGCAACCACCACCCTCTGTCTTCTTACAGCTAGCCAATTCCTGATCCAAACCACTAAATCACCCTCCATTCCATGCGTCCATATTTTCTGCAATAGCTTACCATGGGGAACCTTATCAAACGCTTTACTGAAATCCATTTACACCACATCAAGTGCTTTACCCTCATCCACCTCTTTGGTCACCTTCTCAAAGAACTCGATAAGGTTTGTGAGGCACGATCTACCCTTCACAAAACCGTGTTGACTATCCCTAATCAAATTATTCCTTTCCAGGTGATTATAAATCCAATCTCTTATAATCCTTTTCAAAACTTTGCCCGGAACAGAAGTAAGGCTCACTGGTCTATAATTACCAGGGTTGTCTCTACTCCCCTTCTTGAACAAGGGGACAACATTTGCTATGTTCCAGTCTTCTGGCACTATTCCTGTAGACAATGACGACATAAAGATCAAAGGCTCTGCAACCTCCTCCCTAGCCTCCCAGAGAATCCTGGGATAAATCCCATCCGGCCCAGGGGGACTTATCTATTTTCACACTTTCCAGAATTGCTAACACCTCCTCCTTATTAACCTCAATCCCGTCTAGTCCATTAGCCTGTTTCTCTGTATTCTCCTCGACAACATTGTCTTTTTCCTGAGTGAATACTGATGAAAAATATTCATTTAGCGCCCCTTCTATCTCTTCAGACTCCACGCACAACTTCCCACTACTATCCTTGACTGGCCCTAATCTTACCCAAGTCATTCTTTTATTCCATACATACCTATAGATTTAGATGGTGTTCTTTTAACGAGTCAGCATGGGCCAAATAGCTGTCATCAGTGATTTCATGGCACTGTCATAGGTATATTCACAATATCTTCAGATAAATATCCACTGTCATTCATTGTTTCAAAATGATCTTCACTCAACATTTCATAAGAACATAAGAAATAGGAGCAGGAGTAGGCCATCTAGCCCCTCGAGCCTGCCCCGCCATTCAATAAGATCATGGCTGATCTGACGTGGATCAGTACCACTTACCCGCCTGATCCCCATAACCCTTAATTCCCTTACCGATCAGGAATCCATCCATCCGCGCTTTAAACATATTCAGCGAGGTAGCCTCCACCACCTCAGTGGGCAGAGAATTCCAGAGATTCACCACCCTCTGGGAGAAGAAGTTCCTCCTCAACTCTGTCTTAAACCGACCCCCCTTTATTTTGAGGCTGTGTCCTCTAGTTTTAACTTCCTTACTAAGTGGAAAGAATCTCTCCGCCTCCACCCTATCCAGCCCCCGCATTATCTTATAAGTCTCCATAAGATCCCCCCTCATCCTTCTAAACTCCCAACGAGTACAAACCCAATCTCCTCAGCCTCTCCTCATAATCCAAACCCCTCATCTCCGGTATCAACCTGGTGAACCTTCTCTGCACTCCCTCCAATGCCAATATATCCTTCCTCATATAAGGGGACCAATACTGCACACAGTATTCCAGCTGCGGCCTCACCAATGCCCTGTACAGGTGCATCAAGACATCCCTGCTTTTATATTCTATCCCCCTCGCAATATAGGCCAACATCCCATTTGCCTTCTTGATCACCTGTTGTACCTGCAGACTGGGCTTTTGCGTCTCATGCACAAGGACCCCCAGGTCCCTTTGCACGGTAGCATGTTTTAATTTGTTTCCATTGAGATAGTAATCCCATTTGTTATTATTTCCTCCAAAGTGTATAACCTCGCATTTCTCAACGTTATACTCCATTTGCCATATCCTCGCCCACTCACTCAGCCTGTCCAAATCTCTCTGCAGATCTTCTCCGTCCTCCACACGATTCACTTTTCCACTTATCTTTGTGTCGTCTGCAAACTTCGTTACCCTACACTCCGTCCCCTCCTCCAGATCATCTCTATAAATGGTAAACAGTTGCGGCCCGAGTACCGATCCCAGCGGCACGCCACTAGTTACCTTCCTCCAACCGGAAAAACACCCATTTATTCCGACTCTTTGCTTCCTGTCGGATAGCCAGTCCCCAATCCACTTTAACACACTACCCCCAACTCCGTGTGCCCTAATCTTCTTCAGCAGCCTTTTATGGGGCACTTTATCAAACGCCTTTTGGAAATCCAAAAACACCGCATCCACCGGTTCTCCTCCATCAACCGCCCTAGTCACATCTTCATAAAAATCCAACATGTTCGTCAAGCACGACTTTCCCCTCATGAATCCATGCTGCGTCTGATTGATCGAACCATTTCTATCCAGATGCCCTGCTATCTCCTCTTTAATAATGGATTCCAGCATTTTCCCTACTACAGACGTTAAGCTGACCGGCCTATAGTTACCCGCCTTTTGTCTCCTTCCTTTTTTAAACAGCGGCGTAACATTAGCCGTTTTCCAATCAACCGGCACTACCCCAGAATGCAACGAGTTTTGATAAATAATCACTAACGCATCCACTATTACCTCTGACATTTCTTTCAATACCCTAGGATGCATTCCATCCGGACCCGGGGACTTGTCCACCTTCAGTCCCATTAGTCTACCCAGCACTGCCTCTCTGGTAACATTAATCGTATTAAGTATTTCTCCTGCTGCCAACCCTCTATCGTTAATATTTGGCATACTATTTGTGTCCTCCACCGTGAAGACCGACACAAAAAACTTATTTAAAGACTCAGCCATATCCTCATTTCCCACTATTAACTCCCCCCTCTCGTCCTCCAAGGGTCCAACATTCACTCTAGCCACTCTATTCCTTTTTATATATTTATAAAAACTTTTACTATCATTTTTTATATTAATTGCTAGCCTAGCTTCATAGTCTATCCTTCCTTTCTTTATCGCTTTCTTAGTCTCTCTTTGTTGTTTCTTAAATTTTTCCCAATCACTTGTTTCTCCACTATTTTTGGCCACTCTGTACGCAGCTGTTTTTATTTTAATACTCTCCTTTATTTCCTTCGTTATCCACGGCTGGTTCTCCCTTTTCTTACAATCCTTGTTTTTTGCTGGAATATATTTTTGCTGAGAACTGAAAAGGATCTCCTTAAAAATCCTCCACTGTTCCTCAGCTATCCTACCTGCCAGCCTGCTCTCCCAGTCTACCTTAGCCAATTCATCCCTCATCCTATCATATTTCCCTCTGTTCAAACAGAGGACACTGGTTTGAGACCAAACTTTCTCCTCTTCCATCTGAATCAGAAATTCGACCATATTGTGGTCACTAGACCCAAGAGGGTCCTTCACAATAAGATCCTTAATTCTACCTACCTCGTTACACAATACCAGATCCAAAATAGCTCGTTCCCTCGTCGGTTCCGTAACATGCTGTTCAAGGAAACTATCCCGACAGCATTCTAAGAACTCTTCCTCCATTCCACCCTTACCGACTTGAGTCTGCCAGTCAATGTGCATGTTGAAGTCCCCCATGATTATTGCCGTTCCGTTTTTACACGCATCCCTTATCTGCTTGTTTATAGCCCTCCCCACCTCAACATTATTATTTGGGGGCCTATATACCACACCTACTAGTGTCTTTCTCCCTCTACTATTCCTCATCTCTACCCATAACGATTCCACGTTTTGTTCCTCAGAGCCTATGTCATCCCTCAGTACTACCCTGATATTATCTCTTATTAATAGCGCGACCCCACCACCTTTTCCTTCCTGTCTATTCTTCCTAAACAACATTGACTATGACCTTAATTTAAATGTGTGCCTTTGTAAATGACTTGCTACACACAGTTAGTTGAAGTATTGATTATATTCAAGATTCTTATGAAAAAAAGGAACGCGTTTTTGAATTCCTAATGAAGTGTGTAAAATGATATACCAGAGGTTACCCTGCCTTCCACTGTGTTTTAAACATGATGTGGAGTTGCCGGCGTTAGACTGGGGTAGGCACAGTAAGTAGTCTCTCAACACCATCAGGCACCCACCTGATGAAGGAGCAGCGCTCCGAAACTCGTGCTACCAAATAAACCTGTTGGACTTTAACCTGGTGTTGAGAGACTACTTACTGTGTTTAAACAGTATAGGGTAGGAATGTGGCCTTCTTATTGGTTCAGATTTAACTTTGAAATATGAATTTTTTTATTTTAGTGAGAATTATTGCACTGTTTGAAACTCCAGTCTCCTGGTAATTTTATTTTGTTAATTGACTTATGATTTAAAATTGCAATTCATTACAATAATTATGTTCATGTGTCTTTTTTGAAAGGCTTATGGTGCTGAATAAAGTATTTTATTTTTGACTAATACCTCAGTCAGTCCATGATAACGGTTCATTTATAATGCGAAGGATGCTGTAACATATGAAGCAAAGTCCCCCAACTTTCCTAAAGTCACAGTCACCCAAGAGTTTTATATTAAATAACATGGAATGTGAGCATCTGTTAACCAGTTTCTAGTTGCTCTTAAGTAGGTTGTGTTGGATGTGAACCTTGTTGAACCACTACAGTCCCTGTTAGAATGGTACTGCTACAGTGTTTGAGGATAAGGGGTAAACCTTTTAGGACTAAGGTGAGACTAATATCTTCACCCAGAGAGTGGTGAATGTGTGGGATTCACTGAAACACAGCAAGGCCAAAACGTTGTGTGATTTCAAGAAGAAATTAGATATAGCTCTTGGGGCTAAAGGATCAAGGGATATGGTGGGGGGGGGGGATCAGGATATTGAATGCGGTGATCAAAATGAATGGCAGAGCAGGCTCAAGGGGCCGAATGGCCGACTACTCCTTCTAGTTTCTATGTTTCCAATGCCATTAGTTATGAAGTGCCTGGGTTTTGATCCAGGAAAAATTAATGTTCAAATATTCAGTGGAAAATGTTTACCCATAATTTAATTTTTTTTAAAAAAGGAATGCTTAGTATGGTGTTAATTAGCAACCTTCGATATTTGCAACTCTTCCTCCAGAAAAAAGGCTTTCCTGCTGTTGCACCCTATGAACATTGAAATACTAAACTAAAATGAATGGAAAAAGTTATCCAACTGTCACAGTAAATGATGAGAGGAAATGTGTGATTACAATTGGACCAAAAGTACTTCGACAAGGGTTTTGACTAAGGCCACTGGAAATTTTCAGTCATATAAATTTATTTATATTTGCTCAACTACCACAAAATCTATCCACAAATGCAGACAGGATGGGTGGAATGTTCTTGTGCTGCTGTTTCCTAAGGTACACTTTTTCTGAAATATTGTTATTTCCCAAAGCTGAATTGAATAAACCAACCACTCGAGATAAAAGTGATGCATATGGGACTAGGAGTGATTGTTCTGTCTTTTCCTTGCTCATTTTGGAAGCATTTAACTTTTTCCCTCTTTTTGAGTCTTTGTTTCCACAAACTTGTTGAACTTGTGTAGTACTCTGCCAGAAGAGCTTGGGGTTTTGTCCACTGACTCAGTCAATGCTGTGGTTGAGAATGATGATCCAATTTTTTGTGGAGAATCATGGAATCCTTACAGTGCAGAAGGAGAGCATTCGGCCCTTCGAGTTTGCACCGACTACAATCCCACCCAGACCCTATCCCTGTCGCTCCATGTACTTGTCCTGCTTGTTCCCCTGATACTAAGGAGCAATTAACCATGGCCAATCAGCCTAACCCGTACATGTTTGGACTGTGGGAGGAAGCCCACGCAGACATGGGGAGTACGTGCAAATTCTACACAGTAACCCGAACCAGAATTGTACCCTGGTCCCTGGAGCTGTGAGGCAGCAGTGCTAACCACTGTGCCATCCTGCCGCACAATCACAGACTAAAATCTGATTCCATCACTCCTCAGATTTGAAGGTCAAAAAATGTCAGTGAGTCACCCCTTTAGATATCTGGCATAAGTAACTTGTGATTGTCTAGAAGCTGTTTGAGAGGGGAATCAATTGCAGCTGATCTTCATACTGTCTTCTCTGGACATCCACATGCGCATCTACCAGAGATTTTATTTTCTTCCATCCTGTACCCAAGGGCTCTGTGGGTCACCATGACACCCCGACCAACACTTCACCTGAGATAAGGAAGTTCATTGCAGATTGGGTACAATCAAAGCCATTCTCAGTGCTCCTGCTGTATTTTGTGAATATCTGGTGCTCATGGGCATCTGTGCTGCTGCTGTTAAGGAGTACATTTAGTACCTTTCAATAAATGTTTTCATGTTGGAAGCTCCTTCAACCACCAAGATGCTCAAAAAAACTAACCTTTTATTTTGTGAATCAGGCAATACACGAGGATGAAGATGAGAACATTGACATAGGGACTACAATAGTGCAAGTTCTTCTGGGTCCTCAGTTTGAGCACCTGTATTCCAAAATCCTCCATCTAGTCATGGCAGATGGAGCATATCAAGAAGGCAAGTTTCTCTTTCCCATTTTGTGGAGTGCACTTAGCAATTATAGTGTACAAACATTTCATGTATTATTATTTCGTTCCTTTATCTGCTCCCGAGGCAAACTCCATTCTGACTTGATTCCTCCCCTTGGCAACTGTCTGAAGCTGAACCAGATTGTCTGTTTGACTCTGCGATGAGTTTCTGATTATATGTACTGTCACAAAGACCATCTATTTCCATCTCCGTAACATTTCCCAACCCTGTCCTTGCCTCACTTCATCTGCTGCTGAAATCCTCATCCGTGCCTTTTGTTACATCTAGACTTGACAATTCCAGTGCACAGCTTGCTGAGCTCCCATCTTCCATCCTCCATAAAATTGAGGTCATCCAAAACTCTGCTGCGGTGTCCTTACTCACGACAGATACCATTCACACATCCACCCCTGTGCTCAGTGACCTACGCTGGCTCCCACAATCCCCTGGCGGAATTTTTCATTGGATGCATGGACTGCTGGCTGAGGCTAGGATACCAGCTTGCAGCTCTCAGGCTGCACAGCCAGCTTGTCTCGCCAGAGAAGAATCCCCCCACCCGCAGTCCTCGTGGACATGCCCTCTCCCCATCCCCACCCTCTCCAAATGCACAAGGGGAGCCCCACCATGGCACTGCCCCAGCATTCCAGAGGACAATGCCAGGGTACTGTCTGAGCTTGTATCTCTTCTCCCGGGGGTTATACCACACCCCCCCCCCCCCCCCCCCCGGCCAAGCAGGTTCCCGTTTTTGAAAGCCAGTTATAAACCTTGCTGATGTTACATCACATTGGTGTGGGGTGAATGGAATGCCCGCTAATTATATGTATTGAAATGAGGTTCCCAACCTTCCTGGGCTGGAACCTCATGTGTCACTGGTGGTGGGGAAGGTGGAAGGAGAATTGGAAAATGAGACCTCATCAGTGAGAGTCCCGTTTTCCGAGTTTCGCGATGCTTTGTGCTTACGTCGCTGTTCTATGTTTCCAAATCACTCGATAGTGATTTCCTCTCCTACCGCCTGTAATCTCACCCGGTCCCAGAACCCTCTGATATTGGCACTCCTCTAATTCTTACCTCTTGGCTTTCCAGGCTTTAATCATTCCAACGTTGATGGCCTTGCCTTCAACTCCTTGAACTAAGCTCTGGAATTCCCTACTGCCTCCCTACCTTTCTCTCTCCTCCATTCTGACGCTCCTTCAAACCAACCTCTTTGAACAAGCTTTTGGTCATCTGCCCTAATATCATCTTGTGTGGCTTGGAGCCTAATTTACTTTGATAACACACCTGTGAAATGCCTTGAAGTGTTTTTGTTATGTTAAAGCTGCTATCAGAATATGAACTGTTATTATGTCTAATAATACTATAGTATAAAAAAAACATGTCCTGTTTAAATTGCATTTTCTGATTGTATATTTGTGTCTCCACTGTGTTTCTGTGATTTTTATTCCCCCGCCCCACCAACACACATTCTGTCCTCTTGATCTCCCTCATTCGATGTTCTCCGATTTCTTTAATAACGCAATGGGAATCTTTATCTCCTATTCCCCCACCACCGTTATAGATATCTGTCCATTTCTATTTGTTTTTCAGTTATACTGTACGTCAATCTGCCTCCTCCACCAAAAAAAAATACCTGACCTCTGCCTTGTGCAGATATAGATGAAATTGGTCTCTAGGCAACCGAGACTTCTCTTTGAAATGCTCAACATAAGCAAAGCAACCTCCCATTGTTAGATTGCTTGCAAATTACAGTCCCTGCACTCCCCATACTATATCTTCTGTTTGTTTTGCTGCCTTCAAATCCTGGCCATTCCAAAGTAGGGTCCATGGAGACTGAAGGGAGCCTCTCCAAGATTGTTTTCTGTGCACCGTCTAATCGTGGTTGATTAATGGATTCTTCTGTCTGCTATCTTACAAAAGAACCGCAATCCTAACTCTAGTGTTTCCAATCAATGGCTTCCCGTAAAAGCTTCTCAGCCACCCCATCACATTTCTAAATTGGCATGCTTAGTAATTTCTCCCCAGATTGGGCAGCCAGAAATTTTTTTTGTAATAAACCTGTTGTTTTGCAGCCTCCAAAGGTTTTTAACTGTTGTGTTTTGTGAATACATCCTGGAGAGAGACTGGTGAAATTGTCCTATTCTTATAGTCTGGTATTCAGTGTATCTGCTGTCCCCTGGATGCAGCGAGGGAGATGAGCCCGCTTTCCGAATTCAGCTAGCTTTTCTTTATGTTTAATCAGGCAAGTTATCTGATCAAGTTTGTAGAAAGTCAGGATTATTTTTTTCCCTTTTTTTAATGTTAAAGATCTATTGGTTGCACAGAATGTGGAAGTTGCTATCAAATGGAGTGATTGGGGTCAATAGTATAAATGAATTTCAGGGGAAGCTGATAAAATGTATTTAATTCTTTGATGGGATGTGGCCAGCATGTGTTGCCCATCCCAAATGCCCTTGTTCGGCCATTTCAGAGGGAGTTTGAGAGTCAGCCACATTACTGTGGGTTTGGCGTTACATGTAGGCCAGACCAGGTAAATGTGGCAGATTTCTTTCCCTAAAGGACATTAGTATTTTACGGCCATCAGTGATGGTTTCATGGATCATCACTTGAGACCTGCTTTCTATTTCAAATTTGATTCACTGAATTTAAATTCCACCAGCAGCTGTGGTGGGATTTGAAGCCATGTCCCTGGAGTATTAACCTAGGTCTCTGGATTACTAACCCAGACTACTGCATTCGCGCTACGCCACTGTCTCCGCCAATGACAGTAACCTGACAGGGAAATAAGGAGAAGAATATGCTGATGGGATGGAAGTATGCTCATGTCGCTGTTGGTTTAGATCAATTGGGCTAAATGATCTGATTCTATGCTGCAAATAGTATGTAATTCTATCAATCACAAAGACAGTAATGAATTTTGCATTTATATCCCCTAGTTTTGGACACTCTTCCACACTCTCTAATGGTGTCTCTGTCTTGCTACTTCCATTCCTCTTTCATCTCAAATCTGCTTCCTCTACTCTTTTTCTCCCTTACCAACCACATCATCTTTCATCAGAAGATGCTGGAAATACTCAACAAGTTATGGCAGCATCTGTCAAAAGAAACGGAGTTAACGTTTCAGGCATGTGACCTTTCAACACAACTGGGAAAAGTGCCCATTTTATTTCCCTTTTCTTTGCATGTTTCAATTCATCTCTTTTTTTTTTACATAGGAACATAGAAATTAGGAGCAGAAGTAGACAATTCAGCCCTTCGAGCTGCTCCGCCATTCAATCAAATCATGGCTGATCTCTCCCTCGTCTCAAATCCACCTCCCCACCTGTTCCCCATAATCCCTTTAACCCATTTTTAATCAGAAATGTATTTTGCTTGCAGTCAGCAGCACGCTCTAGGTTAGACACACCTTACTTTGTTTGTTTCTTTTCTTGCAATTTTTCTTGGCCCTGGAAGACTAAAGCTTCTGTCATTTAATCTATCACAGATCTTCCCTTTGTCCTATCTTCCCCATCCCACCGCCTTTTGATTTGACTTGATTTATTATTGTCACATGTATTAGTACACAGTGAAAAGTATTGTTTCTTGCGCGCCATACAGACAAAGCATACCGTTCATAGAGAAGGAAAGGAGAGAGTGCAAAATGTAGTGTTACAGTCATAGCTAGGGTGTAGAGAAAGATCAACTTAATGCGAGGTAGGTCCATTCGAAAGTCTGGCAGCAGCAGGGAAGAAGCTGTTCTTGAGTCGGTTAGTACGTGACCTCAGGCTTTTGTATCTTTTTCCCAACGGAAGAAGGTGGAAGAGAGAATGTCTGGGGTGCGTGGGGTCCTTAATTATGCTGGCTGCTTTGCTGAGGCAGCAGGAAGTGTAGACAGTCAATGAATGGGAGGCTGGTTTCTCAAAACCTATAACATTTCTACTTTCCCTAGTTCTGATGAAAGGTCGCAAGCCTAAAACATTAACTCAGTTTCTTTCTCCATGGATGCTGCCGTCACCTGCTGAGTGTTTACAACATGTTCCGTTTTTATTTCAGATTTGCAGCACCCACATATTTTGCTTTTTTCGTTCATTATCACAAAGTTCTAGCAAGTAAAGGGCAATTACTTTAATGGTATTAAACATTATTAGGAAGCATGTTTCTTAATGAGACCTTTTGGTGTCTGTTGAAGATTAGCATTTTAATGTGGAACATTGTATGCAGTTGATTTGTAATGCTGAACTGATTCCGCCAAAAATAGTTCAAAGAACGCTGTAGAAAAGTGACCACAAAAATCTATTCTGAAATTGGCATATTTAGTGACTAAAAAGCAATATTATTGGAGCCAAAGTAAGCATCTGCTAAAGATTGAGCCTCGCCAGTGTAAATTTATTGGAAGTATGATCACATCAAAAGTGCTGCTCTGCTGCTTTATCCCATTTCAGAGCAGCAGACGGATGTCCAGGAGATGTTTTACAATGTAAGAGGGAAGCTGGTTAAAGTGAAGGTGAGGAATGCAATTTAGGGTTACAGCCCAAAAGCAAATTAAATTTCCGCCACTCCATCTAAACATTATAGGATAGTTAAAATTACGTAGTTTCCACTATTTTGCTAATACTGCATTAACAAAAAAGGACTTGTATTTACATCTTGCCATTCGCAATCTCGAGCGGTCTTGAAGTGCTTTACACAGCTGATTAAGTAATATTTGAAAGTGTAGACATTGCTGTTAAGTAGGAAATGTCGCAGCCAATTTGCACACTTCAAGGTCCCACGAAGAGCAATGTGATAATGAGCAAATAATCAGATTAATGATGTTGGTTGAGAGATAAATGGTACGCAATAACAATAAACCACATTTCTCGGGCACTCATTATGTACAGACACACACTGGAAAGCTTCACAAGTCCATAGATAGCAAGTGGACTCTTGAGTGGAGTGGTGAATTGAATTGATCTGTCACATGTATTGGAATACGGTGAAAAGTATTGTTTCTTGCATGCTGTTGCAGACAAAAGATACAGTTCATAGAGTATCTAGGGGAGAAGGAAAGGAGAGGGTGCAGAATATACTGTTGCAGCTACCGATAGGGTGAAGAGACAGATACCCCTTCAGATAAGAAGAAGGGGCAAAAACACAATGATGTCTCACTACCTCCCTCACTGCCCGCTTAAGATCGTTCTCTTTCAGTGTTGATGAACAGAGATTATCAGAGGGTAGGGGAAATCTGGATGATGGAGCAGATTGTAAGGGAGTGTTGGTGCAATGGAGGATTTGTCAAGAGACATGAGTTCACTGGAGATCATTGAGGCCAGAGGGAGGTGAGAGTCTTATTTTTTTCTGAAAGATTGAGGAGCCGCTGTCTTGCTGAGGATGTGTGTGTCATCAGGACAGCTGGACCCCATGTTGCTCCATAGTATTACTGAGGAGGAAGCAACACTTGAGGCACACCAGAAGCAAGTGGTGGCAACATGTCTGCCTGCGCATTCTAGACATTTTCAATATTAAGCACTACAAGGAGCCATGTAGAAGAGAGTAAGCATATAGGCTGGGTGCAAGAATCAGGATTCCATTTAGACATGAGAAACCTTTGGAGTGACAGACCAGCTCCATTTCTGAAACAGGTAACTATCAGTATTAACCCCGTGTAGTTTGATTTGTGCTTACTGATTTTGATTTTAGTTGGAGAGCAAGGGCGTAAATGCCTCTTTTACCCTCTTTACCAGTAAATATATCAGTAATTTACTGTCTGTGATGTTTTGGATCAGGTCCTGAGGTTAAGCTGTATTACTTTAATTACTGACTAACATGCAAGATGTCGTTCCAGTACCTATCCCTGGTATTATGGACTACATTTTTGCATCAACTTAATCTTTTAAATTAACATTTACATGTAGCAATGGCGCTACATTAATCATATGATGAGCTAACTTATAACTAGAGGATGTATATCCTCGAAGAATTATTACAGTTTTTTCAGCCAGCAAAATTTTTAATGACTGTACGATTGTACTTTATTTTGAATCAAAAGTCATTTTTACCATATTCTTTATTTTTCAGATAATGACGAATAAAATCAGTCACTCAGGACCTGTCTGTTACAGATTTTTTAAAATATGAGCGGGTGCCATCTTTTGAGGATGGTGGAACTCTTGGACACTAATCGTATGGATGCAAGTTCAGCCACTCGGATGTTACAGTACAGTCTGCATGGTATGCGGTACAAGAATATGGTTTGATTTTTGTCTTTTCTCCCCCAGGATTATATTCTGTGTTGCCTTTATTTTTTTTGGAAAGTTTCTGGAGTGTATTGCCTTTTGTATTTATGGGTCTAGCTGCTGAAGAAAGGTACGCGTATTTAACAGAATCCTCCGACCAAAGCCCGACAGTTAGGAGTTACAGTGTTGAAATGGAACTGATTATGAAATCTATTATATTTCTAACTCTGGATATTTTCACTTGCACGAGAAGGTAACCTGTCGTGCAGGGCTCTTTTCCACAGACCCCAAGTTTCAAGCTGCAGAGCATTAACCTGCAAGTAGACTTTTAAGTTGTAATATAGGTGCAATTTCTTGTACAGTACTTCAAAGTACAAAGTTCATACAAATGTATTATATCTTTCTAATGATTAGGAATAAAGATTCTTTTATACATTAAACATTTCGCATATTTTTTTCAAAGCCTGAATTCCATTATCCATAGTTAGGTATACATTTCCGTTTCACCGTCCATAACATATGGACGCGGAGAGGGTGTTTCCACTAGTTGGAAAAACTAGAACCAGAGGGCACAACCTCAGGCTAAAGGGACGATCCTTTAAAACAGGGATGAGGAGGAATTTCTTCAGTCAGAGTGGTGAATCTGTGGAACTCTTTGCTGCAGAAGGCTGTGGAGGCCAGGTCATTGAGTGTCTTTAAGACAGAGATAGATAGGTTCTTGATTAATAAGGGGATCAGGGGTTATGAGGAAAAGGCAGGAGAATGGGGATGAGAAAAATATCAACCATGATTGAATGGCGGAGCAGACTCGCTGGGTTGAGTGGCCTAATTTTGCTCTTGTGTCTTTATGGTCTTCAATTGTTTCGTCGTCCATAACAAACGAAGATTTGCATTTTGCATTCAATACCAAGAGATAAAGTTTATTTATTGGTGTCACAAGTAGGCTTACATTAACACTGCAATGAAGTTACTGTGAAAATCCCCTAGCTATTATAACTATTGTAAGATTTACTTCCAGAGCTCCCCTGCTGACTTAAGTTTGCGGATGACAATCGACTGAGCTTGTGCAGGTCAGGTATGTCCCGGGTTTAATCAGTGTTTGGTTAGCCGATCTCAGTGAGGATAGTGGCACTGTTGACCTTAATGACCTGATGAAGGAGGGAGGAAAATGTAGTGAAAGTTTCTGCTTGTGAGCATTACTCAAGCACACTTGGAGAATTGTCTGTCTGCCTTCAATCAACCCAGACCCCAGCTGGATTATTCCATTTGGTAGGTAAGAGAAGTGTGAAAGCCAATGTCTACAAAGTGGTGAATGCTTGTACTTATCTCTTGATATTCATTATTGCTAAGTACAATCAGAGTGCAGTACATCCAGTGGAGCAGATAACTCCCAAGATTGCCTTCAACAACTGCTCAGATAAAAAAAAGACTTGCATTTATGTTGTCGCTTTTGAAGTCACAAAGCATTTAACAGCCAATTAAGTACTTGCAGTGTAGTCACCGTAAGAAACCAGGCAATTTCCACACTGCAAACTCCCACGGGCAATGGCTGGTGTCAATCATGGCTCACTTGGTAGCACTAGCCTCTGACTCAGAAGGTTGTGGGCCCATTCCAGTGACTTGTGCTCCAGTGCAACACTGAGGAAGTGCTGCACTGTCAGATGTCATATTTTAAGGCCCTGTCTGCCCCCTACAGGTGGACTTAAAAGATCCCCTGACACTTAATTGTAATGATGTGGAGATGCCGGCATTGGCTTGAGGTGGGTCCTCAACTAACACCTAACTTAATTGTAAGTTAGGTGTTAGTTGAGGGATAAATGTTGCTCAGGACATTGGGGAAAACTCCCTTGCTCTTCAAACATTGCCATAGAATCATTTGCGTTCACTTGGAAGAGCAGACAGTGCCTTGGTTTATGTTACATCCAAGAGACTGTACCTTATCACGTCACAGCACTGCACTAGAGTGTGAGCCTAAACTATGTGCTTAAGTTCCTGGAGTGGGACTTGAACCCACAACCTTCTGACTCTGAGGTCAGTGCAGCCTGCTGAATCATAGCTAATGCATTGTTTTTCCACATGTCCTGCTTGCAGGAAATGTGCACGTGCACATGGGGGGTGGGTGGTGGGTGCAGGTTTTGGGCTCAGCCACGATGCTTTATGGTCACATTACCATTTGCCCGTAAATAAAGACTCCTTGGGTGAGGTATCAGAAGCCTCTGGCAGCTGTGGGGCCATATCCCAGCAGGGGAACTGAGGGAAAGGAGGAAAATAGTCAAGTGGAGAGGCAGAGAACACCCGAGTTCATGTGAACAATTGAGATTTAAACATTCCAAGGCACTTTGCAAGTGTGTTATCCAAAAGGGCCTCATAAGGAGGTAGTCAGACAGATGTCCAAAAGCTAAGTCAGAGACGTAGGTTTTAAGGAATGTCTTAAAGGATGATTTGATTTGATTTACTATTGTCACATGTGTTAGTATACAGTGAAAAGTATTGTTTCTTGCGCGCTATACAGACAAAGTATACCGTTCATAGAGAAGGAAACGAGAGAGTGTAGTGTTACAGTCATAGCTAGGGTGTAGAAAAAGATCAAATTAATACAGGGTAGATCCATTCAAAAATCTGATGGCAGCAGGGAAGAAGCTGTTCTTGAGTCGGTTGGTACGTGACCTCAGACGTTTTGTCTCTTTTTGCGATGGAAGAAGGTGGAAGAGAGAATGTCCAGGGTGTGTGGGATCCTTGATTATGCTGGCTGCTTTGCCGAGGCAGTGGTTAGTGTAGGCAGAGTCAATGGATGGGAGGCTGGTTTGCGTGATGGATTGGGCTACATTCACAACCTTCTGTAGTTTCTTGCTGTCTCGGGCAGAGCAGGAGTCATACCAAACTGTGATAGGGATTTCCTTACTCTGTTGCTGGTAAGCGAGACAATTCTTACACTGTAAACAAGTTCAGCGAATTGATATCTGAAAATGTGGGCTACAGCCCAGTTGTGTGTTCCCAAGCAGGTGTAGCAATAGAAGGAGCAGAGTGCAGATCCACCTCATGCCTCAAGCACATTTTGGTCAATCCCAAAATAGATGTAGCATTTTCTTTGTTTTATGCCAATGAATATCTCCTTAACTTGCTCAAGGTGATGCAGAATCTCATTAATTTTAAGGTGGATAATCTGGGTCTGGGTGCAACACTTAACTCATAAACATGAGCGAATGTATACTCAACAAATTAATCTCTACCCTAGGCACTCGCATTGTTACTTTCTGTAGCTCAAGGCATAGATTTTAATAGGCATTCCAGTCATGCAATTTCTGACCTTGTTTGATGCAGCCTCTGAAACTTAAAAGTTCACAATAAAAGACACACTCGCTTCCCAACGGAACATAAAGTATCAGGACTCCAGCAAAATCAGACTATGTGGCTGGAAGTCTGGATAACTGCTCACACAGTAAAACCCAAAGAGCTGCCACTGAAAAGAATCGTCATTAGATGTGGTAACAGAACAGCAGGTAGGAAACAGCTGTTTCTAACAGAACCAAAATGACCTGATCACCTGAGGCGTTTGAGTGACTGTGTAACATATACAGACTGGCTCTTTCGAATTCTGCCTTTTATAATTAGGCTGAAAGACCTTGCGTGACTGGACATCCCATGACTGGAGTCTGCATTTGCTGTGTTTTGTGTTCTCTACCCTATAAAAGTCCTGCAGGCAGTGAAAATATGGATGATGGTGAGTCGCGTGTTGTGTCTTGGATACGGGATTAAATGTTCCTCCCATTCAGAGCTAAAGGTTAAAAGGTCAATTTCTGCAACATTTGCAATTATATAAGCACTACTTGTGTTGTAATAACTTAATAATCTTGACGCAATGAATTTTTTTTAAGTGCAGTGGTTGTCATGTAGGGTAATGTTAATTAGCCACGGTCCACAAAGAATGATTGGCATCTGTCTCCATGAGAGTCTGTTACTTATACATAGCTTGAAGGGACACTACTCCGCAGGCTTGGCACAAGGCAAGGAGGCAGCATTTGGCATCATGGTCTGGACATCTAGCCAACTGAGCTTATCGACCCAAAAAATAAATGGAACCATTCTAAACTGAAGGTTTGAATTGAATGAATTGATTTATTATTGTCAAACGTATTAGTATACAGTGGAAAGTATTGTTTCTTGTGTGCTATACAGACAAAACATACCATTTATAGAGTACATAGGGGAGAAGGAAAGGAGAGGGTGTAGCATATAACGTTTTAGTTACCGATAGGGTGAGGAGAAAGATCAGCTTAATATGTGAAAGACCATTCAAAAATCTGATGGCAGCAGGGAAAAAGTTATTCTTGAGTTGGTTGGTACGTGTTTTCAGACTTTTTTGCATCGGAAGAAGGTGGAAGAGGGTACACCCGTGGTGCAGGGAGACCTTGATTATGCTGGCTGCTTTCCCGAGGCAGCGGGAAGTGTAGACGGAGTCAATGGATGGGAAGCTGGTTTGTGTGATGGACTGGGCTGCATTCACGACCCTTTGTAGTTTCTTGCGGTCTTGGACAGAGCAGGAGCCATACTAAGCTGTAATACATCCAGAAAGGACGCTTTGCAACCATTGAATTACTTCTGAATTTTAGTCACTGTTGCTATGTTGAGAAGCATTGCAGCCTATTTAGTCTCTAAGATCCCAGTTGAATTGTTCTTGTCCAGGCGTCGGCTGAGGGATGCATGTTGCCAAATTACTTTATTGGATGACATTCCAATCACAATCTTCAGATCCAATCACATCAAATGGATTTGGTCAGTCTTGCTTCAATTCTTAGAGGACATAAGTCAACGGTAGCAACCAGCCCATAAAATTTGGCTTTTTTCCTCATCTATCCATCACTCATGCATTCGAGGAATGGAGAGGGATGAGCACCTTTCACAACCTTGTGAAGTCTTAATGTCTGGCACAGTGGTTAGCACTGCTGCCTCACAGCTCCAGGAACCCGGGTTCGATACCTGGCTTGGGTCACTCTCTGTGCAGAGTCTGCACGTTCTCCCAGTATCTGCGTGGGTTTTCTCTGGCTGCTCTGGTTTCCTCCAAAGTACGAAAGACGTGCTGGTTCGGTGCATTGGCTGTGCTAAATTCTCCCTCAGTGTACCCGAACAGGTGCTGGAGCGTGACGACTCAGGGATTTTCACAGTAACTTCATTGCAGTGTAAGCCTACTTGTGACACTAATAAATAAACTTAAACGAATGTTTTTCAGCCAATGAAGTGACCACTTGTCAGAAACAGCCAATTTGCATTCAGCAAGATCCCACAGAACATCAGTGTGACAGTGACCAGATAATCTAGGGGTAATGCCCCTTTATCAAAATAGTGCCTTGGGATCTTTTACATATATCTGTGAGAGCAAATGGGGCTTTGGTTTAATGTTTCACCCAGAGAGATTCTCAGCAACACACAGATCATTCAGGGGATTTTTAATTTATTTTATCATGGGATGTTGGGAAGTTGGACCTGGCACAAAGGAAGACGGCTATGGTGGTTGGAGCACGAGCATCTCAATTCCAAAACATCACTGCAGGAGTTCCTCAGGGTAGTGTCCTAAGTCCGTCCATCTTCAGCTGCTTGATGACCTTCCTTTCATCTCCAGGTCAGAAGTGGGGATATTCACTACAATAGATACTGAAACAGTCCATGTCCAAATGCAACAAGACCTAGACAATATCTAGGCTTGGGCTGACAGGTTTGTGCTACCCAAGTGCTCGGTAATGACCATCTCCAGCAATTGAGAATCTATCCATCGCCCTTTGGCATTACCATCGCTGAATTCTCCCACAATCAACACCCTGGGAGTTACCATTGATCAGAAACTGAACTGGACTCACCATATAGATATTGTGGCTACAAGAACAGATCAGAGGCTAGAAAGCCTGTGACAAGTAACTCACCTCCTGACTCTCCAAAGCCGGTCGACAATGTACAAAGGACAAGGCAGGAGTGATGGAATACTCACCACTTGTCTGGATGATTGCAGCTCGAGAAGCTTGAACCATCCAGGAGAAGGCAGCCGTGTTATTGGCACCCTATCCACAATTATTCAGTCCCTCCACCACCAACGCACAGTGGCTGCAGTGTGTACCATCTACAAAATGCATTGCAGGAATTCACAAGGCTCCTCAGCACCACAACCACTACCATCTAGAAGGCCAAGGGCAGCAGACACATGGGAACACCACAACCAGCAAGCTCCCTTCCAAACTACTCACCACCCTGTCTTGAAAATATATCACTATTCGTTCACTGTCACTGCGTCAAATTCCTGGAGCTCCCTCCCTAACAGCACTGTGGGTGTACCTATGCCACATGGGCTACAGTGGTTCAGGAAGGCAGTTCACCACCACTTCTCGAGGGCAATTGGGGATGGGCAATAAATGTTGGCCTTGCCAGTGATGCCAACATCCCATGAATGAATTTATAAAAATGTGTCTCTGACAAGATGGCATTTATTTGCTGGCCCAATAGCCTTTAAAAAGGTGGTGGTGGGTCTTCAGAACAACTGCAGTCAACCTACACTGACGTTTGGAAGAAAGTTCAGGATTTTGACCCATCAACAAAGAACAAACAAGATACATATATCCATACTAGGATCATGCATCAGTTGGAGGAGAACTTGGAACAGGTGAGGTACCCATGTGTCTGGTTTACCAGGCAGTAGAGGCTGAGAGTTTAAGAAGTGCTGATGAAGAAGGGTTGGCGAGTTGCTGCAGTGCAGGGGGAAGATCTGATCATTTGTTTGATAGCTGTAGATCTTGGACTGAGATAACATGTTCCAATCAACCTCCAATCGAGGTTAAAGATGATGTGACTTCAGAGTATTCACAAAATAATTGATTTTCTTCCATTGGCCTTGGGAAATTGAATGAGGTCTGGAATCAAAAAATCTGAAGGCAACAGAGAAGAAGCTGATTCTTGAGTCGGTTGATACGTGACCTCAAACTTGTATCTTTTTCCTGACGGAAGAAGATGGAAGAGAATATGTCCGGGATGCATGGGGTCCTTGATTATGCTGAGGCAGCGGGAAGTGTAGACAGAGTCAATGAATGGGAGACTGGTTTGTGTGATGGACTGGGCTTTGTTCACAACCTTTGTAGTTTCTTGCGGTTTTGGGCAGAGCAGGAGCCATACCAAGCTGTGATAGAGCCAGAAAGAATGCGCATCTGTAAAAGTTGGTGAGAGTCGTAGCGGACATATCAAATTTCCTTCGCCTCCTGAGAAAGTAGAGGTGTTGCTGGATGAACAGGAAGAGAAGTAGACATTGAGCAGAAAGCACAGAGAAAAAGGAGTTAGTGGGTTGAGCTGAAAGCACAGTGAAACATATAGAAACTTATAGAAACATATTATGAAGGGAATAGATAAGATAGAAGCAGGGAAGTTGTTTCCACTGGCTGGTGAGACTAGAACTAGAGGGCATAGCCTCAAAATAAGGGGAAGCAGATTTAGGACTGAGTTGAGGAGGAACTTCTTCACACACAGGGTTGTGAATCTGTGGAATTCCCTGCCCAGTGAAGCAGTTGAGGCTACCTCATTGAATGTTTTTAAGGCAAGGATAGATAAATTTTTGAACAGTAAAGGAATTAAGGGTTATGGTGAGCAGGCAGGTAAGTGGAGCTGAGTCCACGAAAAGATCAGCCATGATCCTATTGAATGGCGGAGCAGGCTCGAGGGGCCAGATGGCCTACTCCTGCTCCTAGTTCTTATATTCTTCTGAAAGCCATGGGGAAAGAGGAGGGGGGTTAGGTCCAGGTGGAAGATGGTGAAGTGGAGGGGTTTTGAGACCGAGTTCCAGAAGGTAGATGAAAACATGCTGACAAAGACAAAATAGTGGAGCGAAGAATTTGAGGACCAGTCGAAGGGCAAGAGTGCTTGCAGGGAAGTATGAAAGGATGGAATCACTGAGTGAGGACTTGGAGGGATTTGAAAACAAGGATGTGAACTGTAAACTGAATTCACGAGGCATTGCGAGCCATTGAAGGCTGCCATGGAAAGTAGTCTTCATGTAGGTGAGAGCACAGACATAAGGATATGTACAGTGGAGTGGGGAAGGGGCATAAGGGGTGGGATTCTCCCCCAAAAAATTCTAAATGTTGAATTTGCATTAAAAGCTGGAGTAAATCCAGTTGGTTTTTGCAGTGGGATTTTCAAAATGAATCTCCCACACTCGAAACACTGCAGAGAGTCCTAGTGTGAATCTCATTAAAAATCAGGGGGCGGGGCCTATTCCCCCCTGGAGAGGCGGGCAGCATAGCGCTGAGCAGGCCACTGCGCATGCGCCGATCTGCCAGTGCCGAGATTGGCGCATGCACAGTAGCCCCGCACTGCCAGCCTCCCAATCGCTGGCCAGCCCCGCGACCCCACACCTCTGCCTGTGCGAACACCCCCCAATCACCGAACCAGCCCTGACCTCCTGATTTCCCCCCCATTCCCAATACTGCAATGTCCAGCCCTGATCACTGACCTCCCTCTGTCACTGCCGAGTGGCAGCGGGACCCCCAGCCCCGCCGATCTCCCCGTCCCCCTTGGCACTGCCTGGTGGGCTGTGCCAATGTGCCCCTGGGCATTGCTACCTTGCCTCTTGGGTAGTGCCAGGGGTCCAGGCTGGCCCTGCCAAGCTGAGAATAGTTAAATTGTGTTGATTTTTAACAAGTGAAGTGTATTTCAAATAAAAGACAAATGTAAATAGTCGAAACAATAAATGTACACTTCTCAATCATTTGTGTTACTTCCTGCACAAATTTAGTGCATTCTCATTTGAACAGTCATCCCAGCTGAGGGTTGTCCAATATGTTAACCACCCTTTACACGTGGCTAATTGGATTTCTGTTTTAAATAAATAATGAGTCATAAACACTCATTGGGCATGTGGAATTTCTGTCTTTCCAACTCAGCTTCTGCTATGTAGGTGGTGATGGCATAGTGGTATTGTCACTGGATCAGCTACCCCGCGACCCAGGGTAATGCTTTTTGATTTGATTTATTATTGTCACATGTATTAGTTACAGTAAAAAGTATTGTTTCTTGTGCACTATACAGACAAAGCACACAGTACATAGAGAAGGAAAACCAAGGGTGCAGAATGTAGTGTTAGAATAGAGTTTTAGAAGCATAGAACAAGAGTAAAATATAGAATTGGATGGTATGCTGGACACAGCTCGCAAGAGGAAATTTAAATCCAATAAAAATCTGGAATTAGAAGTCCAATGATGAACAATTTCAATTGGTTCACTAGTGTCCTTTAGGGAAGGAAATCTGCGGTCCTGACCTGGTCTGGCCTATAAGTGACTTCAGACACACAGCAATGTGGTTGACTCTTAAACTGCTCTTTCAGAGGACATTTAAGGGGTAATTAGGTACCGGCAATAAATGCTGGCCTAGCCGGCGATGCTCACATTCAGTCCTTGAGTCGCAACCACCAGCAGCCGTATTCGATCCAGTGTTCCTGGACACGTTTACCACTCGGGTCACAGCTGTGCTGATGGCACAGAATCGCTAGAGGTTCCCTTCTTCGATTGCATTAAATGGTCTGGTGAGCTCGGTCAACTCTGAAACAACAGCAGTGGGTCTTGACCAATTCATAATCCCTTGCCCCTCCCGTCTCCCGCTCTCTGCTCTTTCCAGCTGCGTCACAAACACCAATAACCCAGTCTATGTTCTATTCCCAGAGACTTGCTTCAATAGCAAGACCTGTTCGAAGACTGCCATACAGCAAATTGTTGCATTCAAAAGATGCTTGGTTCTTCTCTACATTAATTCTAAGTGTGTTCTGAAGTGCCAAACATAAAACATGGCTACCCAACCCCACTGCGACTAGCTTAATATTTATCCTTTGTTTCTTAGCAGATCATCTGGGCATTTCTTGGAACCCAATGATGTCATAATCAGGAAACCATTTAATCTTCTTTCAGAATATTCCTCAGTCAGTTTTGGTTTTATAGGGACATTGCACAAAAAATATACATGCTTCCCAAAGCCTACATCATTACATCTCCTCTCGGTCTTCACCCAGAAAAACAGCCCCAACTTCATGTTAGTAGGGTGGTGAAAAAGGAATATGGGGGACATTTGCCTTTATCACTCGAGGCACAGATTACAAAAGCAGGGAAGTCGTGTTGGAGTTGTATAGAACTTTGGTGAGGCCACAGCTCGAGTACTGTGTGCAGTTGGAATGATGTGATTGCACTGGAGGGGTTGCACAGGAGATTCACCAGGATGCTGCCTGGGATGGAACATTTAAGTTATGAAGAGAGGCTGGGTAGGCTTGGGTTGTTTTCTTTGGAGCAGAGAAGACTGAGGGGGTGACCTGATCGAGGTGTAGAAGATTATGAGAGACGTGGACAGAGTGGATAAGGAGCAGCTGTTCTCCTCTGTTGAAGTGTCAGTCACAAGGGGACATAGGTTCAAGGTGAGGGGCAGGAGGTTTAGGGGGATGTGAGAAAAAACATCTTAACACAGAGGGTGGTGATGGTCTGGAATGCGCTGACGGGGAGGGTGATGGAGGCGGGTTGCCTCGCATCATTTAAAAAGTATCTGGATGAGCACTTAGCACATCATAACATTCAGGGCTATGGGCCAAGTGCTGGCAGATGGGATTAGTTGGGAGTTCAGGTGTTTCTAATGCGTTGGTGGGGACTCAATGGGCCGAAGGGCCTCTTCTGCGCTGTATGATTCTATGATTCTCCAAACTATCCATGTAACTGAAGTCTGCAATCTCTGTAACCATTCTCATGAATCTTTTCTGCACTACTTTGAATGCCGAAAATCATGACATGTTGTTTCACCTTGTCCAGAAGAGAGACTCTGAACTCTGCTTAAAGGAAGAGTAAATTCATAACTAATATGTGGATAAAATATTTTGTGTGGTAAATCCGTGAAGCAGTCACTCCAGGCAGTGTTGCGCAATGCTAGTGTTAGCCACTAATTACATATGGCTGCTTGTATTTCTGTTTAAATAATTAATAAGTCATAGAGACTCATTAGCCATGTAATCTCAAAACTCATTCACAGGGCGTGTGCATGTGAACTTTCACCTTTTGGCTCTTTGCTGTACAATGGTAAGATGAAAGTTGATATGGACATCTGCTCATGTTGTCATCATTAGCTCTTCACATTCGAGTATTTAAGCGTCAAAGAACAAAGAACAATACAGCACAGGAACAGGCCCTTCGGCCCTCCAAGCCCGCGCCGCTCCCCGGTCCAGGATTGAATCCTGAATCCAGGATCCCCGCCCAATTTTCCAGCCTATCTACATACCAATATCCTATCCACCGAGCTGTCCCCCACAGCTACGATGCTTTGTTCATTACAACCTATTAACTCACCCCCACCCCCCCATTCCAGACCATGTGATCTCCAGGGAGAGGCGAAAACCCAGAGTGAAAAACCCCAGGGCCAATATGGGGGAAAAAAATCTGGGAAATTCCTCTCCGACCCCCTTAGGCGATCGAAACGAGTCCAGGAGATCACAATGGCCCTGATCGGAAAATGCTTCCCAACCCTAGTCATTTCCACTTCCACGAGAAACAAGGAACAATTAGCCCGCGCCGCTCCCTGGTCCAAACTAGACCACTCTTTTGTATCCCTCCATTCCCACTCCGTTCATATAGCTGTCTAGTAAAGTCTTAAACGTTCCCCGTGTGTCCGCCTCCACCACCTTGCCCGGCAACACATTCCAGGCCCCCACGACCCTCTGTGTGAAATATGTCCTTCTGATATCTGTGTTAAACCTCCCCCCCTTCACCTTGAACCTATGACCCCTCGTGAACGTCACCACCGACCCGGGGAAAAGCTTCCCACCGTTCACCCTATCTATGCCTTTCATAATTTTATACACCTCTATTAAGTCTCCCCTCATCCTCCGTCTTTCCAAGGAGAACAACCCCAGTTTCCCCAATCTCTCCTCATAACCAAGCCCCTCCATACCAGGCAACATCCTGGTAAACCTCCTCTGTACTCTCTCCAAAGCCTCCACGTCCTTCTGGTAGTGTGGCGACCAGAACTGGACGCAGTATTCCAAATGCGGCCGAACCAACGTTCTATACAACCGCAACATCAGACCCCAACTTTTATACTCTATGCCCCGTCCTATAAAGGCAAGCATGCCATATGCCTTCTTCACCACCACCTCCACCTGTGACGTCACCTTCAAAGATCTGTGGACTTGCACACCCAGGTCCCTCTGCGTCTCTACACCCTTTATGGTTCTTCCATTTATCGTGTAGCTCCTCCTTACATTATTCCCACCAAAATGCATCACTTCGCATTTATCAGGATTGAACTCCATCTGCCATTTCCTTGCCCAAATTTCCAGCCTATCTATATCCTTCTGTAGCCTCTGACAATGTTCCTCACTATCTGCAAGTCCTGCCAGTTTTGTGTCGTCCGCAAACTTACTGATCACCCCAGTTACTCCTTCTTCCAGATCATTTATATAAATCACAAACAGCAGAGGTCCCAATACAGAGCCCTGCGGTACACCACTAGTCACAGGCCTCCAGCCGGAAAAAGACCCTTCCACTACCACCCTCTGTCTTCTATGACCAAGCCAGTTCTCCACCCATCTAGCCACCTCCCCCTTTATCCCATGGGATCCAACCTTTTTCACTAGCCTACCATGAGGGACTTTGTCAAACGCTTTACTAAAGTCCATATAGACAACATCCACGGCCCTTCCTTCATCAACCATTTTGGTCACTTCTTCAAAAAACACCACCAGGTCAGCTGTGGCTTGGTGGGTACCACTCTTACGTTTGAGTCATGAGGTTGAATGTTCAAGTCCGACTCCAGGCCATGAGCAAAAAGCTGACGGGTAACACACTCGTGTGGCACTATCTGAGGGTGCCGTCTTTTGGATGAGATCTCAAACCAAGGTCTCATTTATCTTCGCATGTGGACACAACAGATCCTGTGGCATTAAAGAATAACTGGGGAGTTATCCTCTGTGGCAAGGCCAATATTTATTCCCTAATCAATATTCACTGAAACCGATTAACTGGCCATTATCAAATTGCTGTTTGTGGGAATTTGTTGCGTACAAGTTGGTTGCCATGTCCAAAGATGCCCAGATTAGTGGGTTTGGCCATGCTAAATGGCCCCTTAGTGCCCCAAGATGTGTTGGTTAGGGGAATTGGCCATGCTGAATGGCCCCTTAGTATCCCAAGATATGTAGGTTAGACAGATTAGTGGGGTAAATAGGTTGGCTTACGGGGATAGGGTGGGATGCTCTCAGAGTCAGTGCAGACTCCATGGGCCGAATGGCTTCCTTCAACACTGTAGGGATTCTATGTCCCAGGTTGCCAAATTGATGACGCTTCAAAAGTACTTAATTGGCTGGGAAGTGCTTTGGGGTGGCCAAAGGTTGTGAAAAACAATATATAAATGCAAGTCTCTTTTAGCTGTCTGTCAATGTTTGCAAGGCACTTTCTAATAAATTGGTGCATGTGGTTGAAACAACATTATCATAACCGCGCCTATGGATGGTCAGCAATGTCTACTTGTCAACAGTACCTTTAGGGAGATCATAGAATCCCTACCGTGCAGAAGGAGGCCATTTGGCCCATCGTGTCTACACTGACCACAGTCCCACCCAGGCCTATTCCCATAACCCCACATATTTACACTGCCAGTCCACCTGACATTAAGGGGCAATTTACCATGGCCAATCCACCTAACCTACACATCTTTGGACTGTGGGAGGAAACCCGAGCACCCGGAGGAAACCCACACAGTCACGGGGAGAATGTGCGAACTCCACACAGAAAGTGACCCGAGACCGGAATTGAACCCAGGTTCCTGGCGCTGTGAGGCAGCAGTGCTAACCACTGTACCACCCTGCCGCCCTGTAAAGTTTATTTATTAGTCACAAGTCATTACAAGACAATAGTCACACCAATAATCTCTCCCTTAATGTCAACAAAATAAAGGAGATTGTCATCGACTTCAGGAAGCGTAAAGGAGAACATGCCCCTGTCTACGTCAATGGAGACGAAGTAGAAAGGGTCAAGAGCTTCACGTTTTTAGGTGTCCAGATCAACAACCTGTCCCGGTACCCCCGTGCCGACACTATAGATAAGAAAGCCCACCAACGCCTCTACTTTCTCAGAAGATGAAGGAAATTTGGCATGTCAGCTACGACTCTCACCAACTTTTACAGATGCACCATAGAAAGCATTCTTTCTGGTTGTATCACAGCTTGGTATGGCTGCTGCTCTGCCCAAGACTGCAAGGAACTACAAAAGGTTGTGAATGAAGCCCAATCCATCACGCAAACCAGCCTTCCATCCATTAACTCTGTCCACACTTCCTGCTGCCTCGGCAAAGCAGCCAGCATAGATAAGGACCCCACGCACCCCGGACATTCTCTCTTCCACCTTCTTCCGTCGGGAAAAAGATAGAAAAGTCTGAGGTCACGCACCAACTGACTCGAGAACAGCGTCTTCCTGGCTGCTGTCAGATTTTTGAATGGACTTACCTCGCATTAAGTTGATGTTTCTCTAAATCCTAGCTATGACTGTAACACTACATTCTGCACTCTCTCGTTTCCTTCTCTATGAATGGTATACTTTATCTGTATAGCTTGCAAGAAACAATACTTTTCACTGTAAACATATGTAACAATCAAAATCAAATCAAGTAAGGTTCACATTAACACTGCAATGAAGTTACTGTGAAATTCCCCTAGTCACCGCAGTCCAACACTTGTTCGGGTCAATGCAACTAACCAGCATATCTTTCATGTGGGGGGAAGCCGGAGCAGCCGGAGGAAACCCACGCAGACACGGGAGAATGTGCAGACTCCGCACAGACAGTGACCCAAGCCAGGAATCGAACCCGGGTCCCTGCCGCTGTGAAGCAGCAGTGCCGTAGATGGTGGGAGCAGATTCATTCACATGCAAATGGACATCGGAACTGTATGTTTAAAAAAATGTCACAATCGTCTGATTTTCTGGTTACCAAAGAGAAGCTCAGACTCTTGTGCGGTTTCGTGCTCAGCTTCTCATGGAAAAATATGCGTTTATTTTTCGTAGTGATTAATTCCATTAGTTCTCGTCAATCAGAACTGTCGACAACAGAAAAGTGTTAGCCACGCACTAAAGGCGAAACTAAGATTTCCCAACTCCCTTCGACAAATGCGTGAAGATATATTAGATACAGTACAACACTGCTAATCCGAGCACTGGTAGTCATCAGCAATACAAGCCGTCTTCAGTTGCTTTGAAGAGCATTTCTCAGGGCTGTACACAATGGATTGGTCAGACCACATTTAGAATATTGATTTCAGTTTTGGGCAACTTGCCATACACGCACAAAAAAAAAACTTGCTTTAGAAAAGAGTAGCAAGACCGATCTCGAGTGTGAAAGGATGGGCTGTGAGACAAAAGTTGAGAGAAACTTTACAACCCTGAAAGAAGGCGATTAAAAGGAGATGCTGTCAGAGCACACAAACCATTGGATGCAGTAAACCCTCATTAATAGTACATGGCAATTGTTAGGAAATAAATTTAGAACAGATTTGGAGTGGCACGGTGGCACAGTGGTTAGCACTGCTGCCTCACAGCGCCGGGGGCACGGGTTCAATTCTGGCCTCAGGTCACTGTTTGTGTGGAGTTTTCACGTTCTCCCCATCTCTGCATGGATTTCCTCCCACACTGTGAAGATGTGCGGGTTAGGTTCATTGGCCATGCTAAATTTACTCTTGTGTCAGGCGACTAGCAGGGTAAATATGGGGGGTTACGGGGATAGGGCCTGGGTGGGATTGTGGTCGGTGCAGACTCGATGGGCTGAATGGCCACCTCCTGCACTGTCGGGATTCTATGGATATGGATTCTATAGATAACAGTAACAGAATGATAAATGCTTGGAATGTTACAAGAAAGAAACAGGAGGAGGCCATTTGACCTTGATTCTGCTTTTGCACCATCTCCTTGAATCTCCAGAAGTCCAAAAATCTACTGGACCTGAATATGCTCAACAGCTGAGCATCCACAGCCCAATGGAGAATTTCAAAGATTCACAGTCCTTTAAGTTAAGAAATTCCTCAGCTCAGTCCGACTCAGTTTGAGATCACGTAGCAAAAACAGCTTCTTCCCTGCTGCCGTCATGAATTTTGAATGGACCTACCATTTATTAAGCTGATCTTTCTCTACACCCTAGCTGTGATCGTAACACTACATTCTGCACCCTCTCTTTTCCTTCTCCCCTATGTACTCCATGAATGGTATGCTTCTTCTGTACAATGCACAAGGACAATACTTTTAACTGTATCCCAATACATGTGACAATAAAAAAATCAAATCCTTCCTAACAGCACTGTGGGTGTACCTACACTACAGGGACTGCAGTGGTTCAAGAAGGCAGCACACCTTCTTGGGTTACCTTCTCAAAGGTAATTATGGATGGACAATAAATGCTGGTCTAGCCAGCCACACCCATATACTGTAAATGAATTTCAAAATAAAAGTAGACCGAGACTGCTATCCCATCCATCCCCCATGTCCTAGACACTCCAGCCAGAGTAAATAACCTCTTTCGGAGATCATTCCAAGCATTTATCAGGGGGTGGGCTTTGATGGACTGAATGGCCTCTTCTCTTTCCTGACTTTTTATGTTCCTGTTATCTTGCTTTAATTTTTTGTTTAAATTTCAAACAACTACTTACTAAGTGAGGGAAGTGAACCAGAACACATGGGACAGCTGAAACATCGGTGGCTGTGGCGAGCATTTGTACACTTGTTTCTGTTGCTACTTCTCCTTCCTTTCTTACCTGGTCACGCTTACCGCCTGCAGACTTCCACCGTGTGTGTAGCAAAAATCATGTTGGGGAATCTTTGTGTACAAAAAGTTATTTCTTTGACTTGGCTTCAGTCTCTCCAGTTTTCACCAGATCCATCCTTATGATTGGAATGTTTGTCTCTCCTCCATTATTGGGGCAGCGTGATGGCACAGTGGTTAGCGCTGCTGCCTCACAGCGCCAGGGACCTGGGTTCAATTCCCGGCTCGAGTTGCTGTGCGGAGTCTGCACGTTCTCCCTGTGTCTGCGTAGGTTTCCTCCGGCTGCTCAGGTTTTCTCGCACAGTCCGAAAGACATGTTGGTTAGGTGCATTGGCCATGATAAATTCTCCCTCAGTGTACCCGAACAGGTGCCAGAGTGTGGCGACTAGGGGATTTTCACAGTAACTTCATTGCAGTGTTAATGTAAGCCTACTTGTGATGTTAATAAATAAACTTTAAACTTTAGTGTGTAGCATATTGATGAATCTTTGTCTTGTGGACAAAAAGTTATTTCTTTGACCAGACTTCAGTCTCCAGCTTTCACCAGACACAGACTTGCCTCTCTCTTAAAAAGAAGTCCCCAGATCCATCCTTATGATTGGAATTTTGGTGTCTCCTCATGATTGTTCCTCTGTGACATTTGCCCATTGCTCTCCGAAAAGCACTTTGGCAGAGAAAATTACTCGAAGGTGTTGCGTAAATGAGTTGTCCTCATTCCAATGCAGAATAGATATTTTGAAACTCACACCCTGTGAGTCTGTTTTACTGGATTGGACATTTGCCCACAAGTAGTTTATGCATTTGAACCAAGTGTTTGTCTGGTGTTGCAGCAAATCAGTTTTAAATAGGTTTCTGATTTGCTAAATTATACCCCGTAAGAGGTGGGACTGGGGCCTCAGGCTAAGGGCTGTGAGATGCCATTGAACTGTTGCGATAAGACCTCTGGAACCAGCTTTTGGAGGGGGAGATACTACAACAACAACACCGAGCTGGTTACACCAACAACTGAGGCCACGCCCACCCACTGCGCAGGCGTGGACTCTGGCTGTCGCGCCTGCGCAGACCGTTCGCTGGGCGGCCTGGCAACGGCGGCGGCTCCGGAGGATCGGGAGCGGCGGAGAGAGGGAGAGGTGAGTGAGTGAGTGAGAGAGAGAGGATAGTGAGGGAGGGAGAGGTGAGAGAGATAGTGACGGAGGGGTGATGAGGGGATAGTGAGGGGGTAGGGAGGGTGAGTGTCCCGGGCCGGGAGGGAAGGAGGGGGCTGTGTCCCGGGGCAGTGATTTATTCCCGGGGGGGGAGGCTGATCGGCAGCTACCCCCCCCCGAGCCCAACCCAATCACACCTCCTCCCCGCCCCCCCCCTCTCCAGCTCCCCCTCCTGCCCCGAGGCTCCCCACTCCCCCTCAGCTCTGATCTCTCTCCCCTGCACCCCCCACCCGCCCAACCCAAACATCCTGGCTCCCCCCAGCTCCCATTCTGCTTCCACACCCACCCCCCCCCTCAGTCTCCCCCCCCCTCAGTCTCCTCCCCCCCCCTCAGTCTCCTCCCCCCCCCCCTCAGTCTCCTCCCCCCCCCCCTCAGTCTCCCCCCCCCTCAGTCTCCCCCCCCCTCAGTCTCCCCCCCCCCCTCAGTCTCCCCCCCCCCCTCAGTCTCTCCCCCCCCCTCAGTCTCCCCCCCCCCTCAGTCTCCCCCCCCCCCTCAGTCTCCCCCCCCTCAGTCTCCCCCCCCCCCTCAGTCTCTCCCCCCCCCTCAGTCTCCCCCCCCCCTCAGTCTCCCCCCCCTCAGTCTCCCCCCCCCTCAGTCTCCCCCCCCCTCAGTCTCCCCCCCCCTCAGTCTCCCCCCCCCTCAGTCTCCCCCCCCCCTCAGTCTCCCCCCCCCCCTCAGTCTCCCCCCCCCCCTCAGTCTCCCCACCCCCCTCAGTCTCCCCCCCCCCTCAGTCTCCCCCCCCCCTCAGTCTCCCCCCCCTCAGTCTCCCCCCCCCTCAGTCTCCCCCCCCCCCTCAGTCTCCCCCCCCCCCCTCAGTCTCCCCCCCCCCCCTCAGTCTCCCCCCCCCTCAGTCTCCCCCCCCCCCCTCAGTCTCCCCCCCCCCCTCAGTCTCCCCCCCCCCCCCTCAGTCTCCCCCCCCCCCTCAGTCTCCCCCCCCCCCCCCAGTCTCCCCCCCCCCCCCCTCAGTCTCCCCCCCCCCCCCCCCTCAGTCTCCCCCCCCCCCCCCCCAGTCTCCCCCCCCCCCCCCCTCAGTCTCCCCCCCCCCCCCCCCCTCAGTCTCTCCCCCCCCCCCCCCCCCCCCTCAGTCTCCCCCCCCCCCCCCCCCTCAGTCTCCCCCCCCCACCCTCGGTCTCCCCCCCCCCCCCCCCCCTCAGTCTCCCCCCCCCCACCCTCGGTCTCCCCCCTCCCCCCCACCCTCGGTCTCCCCCCCCTCCCCCCCACCCTCGGTCTCCCCCCCCTCCCCCCCCACCCTCGGTCTCCCCCCCCTCCCCCCCACCCTCGGTCTCCCCCCCCTCCCCCCCACCCTCGGTCTCCCCCCCCTCCCCCCCACCCTCGGTCTCCCCCCCCTCCCCCCCACCCTCGGTCTCCCCCCCACCCTCGGTCTCCCCCCCACCCTCGGTCTCCCCCCCCTCCCCCCCACCCTCGGTCTCCCCCCCCTCCCCCCACCCTCGGTCTCCCCCCCCCTCCCCCCCACCCTCGGTCTCCCCCCCCTCCCCCCACCCTCGGTCTCCCCCCACCTCCCCCCCACCCTCGGTCTCCCCCCCCCTCCCCCCCACCCTCGGTCTCCCCCCCCCTCCCCCCCACCCTCGGTCTCCCCCCCCCTCCCCCCCACCCTCGGTCTCCCCCCCCCCTCCCCCCCACCCTCGGTCTCCCCCCCTCCCCCCCACCCTCGGTCTCCCCCCCCCCTCCCCCCCACCCTCGGTCTCCCCCCCCCTCCCCCCCACCCTCGGTCTCCCCCCCCCTCCCCCCCACCCTCGGTCTCCCCCCCCCTCCCCCCCACCCTCGGTCTCCCCCCCCCTCCCCCCCACCCTCGGTCTCCCCCCCCTCCCTCGGTCTCCCCCCCTCCCCCCCACCCTCGGTCTCCCCCCCCTCCCCCCCACCCTCGGTCTCCCCCCCCTCCCCCCCACCCTCGGTCTCCCCCCCTCCCCCCCACCCTCGGTCTCCCCCCCTCCCCCCCACCCTCGGTCTCCCCCCCACCCTCGGTCTCCCCCCCCTCCCCCCCACCCTCGGTCTCCCCCCCCTCCCCCCCACCCTCGGTCTCCCCCCCCTCCCCCCCACCCTCGGTCTCCCCCCCCCCCTCCCCCCCACCCTCGGTCTCCCCCCCCCCTCCCCCCCACCCTCGGTCTCCCCCCCCCTCCCCCCCACCCTCGGTCTCCCCCCCCCCCCCTCCCCCCACCCTCGGTGTCCCCCCCCCCCTCCCCCCCACCCTCGGTCTCCCCCCCCCCCTCCCCCCCACCCTCGGTCTCCCCCCCCCCCTCGGTCTCCCCCCCCCCCCCTCCCCCCCACCCTCGGTCTCCCCCCCCCCCCCTCCCCCCCACCCTCGGTCTCCCCCCCCCCCTCCCCCCCACCCTCCCCCCCACCCTCGGTCTCCCCCCCCCCCCTCCCCCCACCCTCGGTCTCCCCCCCCCCCTCCCCCCACCCTCGGTCTCCCCCCCCCTCCCCCCACCCTCGGTCTCCCCCCCCCTCCCCCCACCCTCGGTTCCCCCCCCCCCCCACCACCCTCAGTCCCCCCCCCCCCCACCACCCTCAGTCCCCCCCCCCCCCACCACCCTCAGTCCCCCCCCCCCACCACCCTCAGTCCCCCCCCCCCACCACCCTCGGTCCCCCCCCCCCACCACCCTCGGTCCCCCCCCCCCCACCACCCTCGGTCCCCCCCCCCCCACCACCCTCGGTCCCCCCCCCCCCACCACCCTCGGTCCCCCCCCCCCCACCACCCTCGGTCCCCCCCCCCCCACCACCCTCGGTCCCCCCCCCCCCCACCACCCTCGGTCTTCCCCCCCCCCACCACCCTCGGTCTTCCCCCCCCCCCACCACCCTCGGTCTTCCCCCCCCCCACCCTCGGTTCCCCCCTCACACCCTCGGTTCCCCCCTCACCCTCGGTCCCCCCACCCTCGGTCCCCCCCACCCCCGGTCCCCCCCACCCCCACCCTCGGTCCCCCCCACCCCCACCCTCGGTCCCCCCCACCCCCACCCCCACCCTCGGTCCCCCCCACCCCCACCCTCGGTCCCCCCACCCTCGGTCCCCCCACCCTCGGTCCCCCCCCCCCCACCCTCGGTCCCCCCCCCCCCACCCTCGGTCCCCCCCCCCCACCCTCGGTCCCCCCCCCCCCCACCATCGGTCCCCCCCCCCCCCCACCCTCGGTTCCCCCCCCCCCCACCCTCGGTTCCCCCCCCCCCCACCCTCGGTTCCCCCCCCCCCACCCTCGGTTCCCCCCCCCCCACCCTCGGTCCCCCCCCCCCCCCCCCACCCTCGGTCCCCCCCCCACCCCCCTTGGTTCCACCCTCGGTTCCCCCCCCCCCACCCTCGGTTCCCCCCCCCCCCCACCCTCGGTTCCCCCCCCCCCCCACCCTCGGTTCCCCCCCCCCCCCACCCTCGGTTCCCCCCCCCCCACCCTCGGTTCCCCCCCCCCCACCCCTCGGTTCCCCCCCCCCCACCCTCGGTTCCCCCCCCCCCACCCTCGGTCCCCCCCCCCCCCACCCTCGGTCCCCCACCCCCCCCACCCTCGGTCCCCCACCCCCCCCACCCTCGGTCCCCCCCCCCCCCACCCTCGGTCCCCCCCCCCCCCCCACCCTCGGTCCCCCCCCCCCCCACCCTCGGTCCCCCCCCCCCCCACCCTCGGTCCCCCCCCACCCACCCTCGGTTCCCACCCACCCTCGGTTCCCCCTCCCACCCACCCTCGGTCCCCCCTCCCACCCACCCTCGGTCCCCCCCCCCCCTCCCACCCACCCTCGGTCCCCCCCCCCCCTCCCACCCACCCTCGGTCTCCCCCCCCCCCCCTCCCACCCACCCACCCTCGGTCTCCCCCCCCCCCCTCCCACCCACCCTCGGTCTCCCCCCCCCCCTCCCACCCACCCTCGGTCTCCCCCCCCCCCTCCCACCCACCCTCGGTCTCCCCCCCCCCCCCCCAACCCTCGGTCTCCCCCCCCCCCCACCATCGGTCTTCCCCCCCCCCCCCCCCTCGGTTCCCCCCTCCCCCCACCCTCGGTTCCCCCCCCCCCACCCTCGTTTCCCCCCCCCCCACCCT